>NC_134909.1:5623085-5660585 GCF_041734735.1 Babylonia areolata
GAGAGGGAGACAGAGATAGACATAGATGAATACAGAGAGACGGTAAGAGGGAGAGGGAGACAGTTAGACATAGATGAACACAGAGAGACGGTAAGAGGGAGAGGGAGACAGTTAGACATAGATGAACACAGAGAGACGGTAAGAGGGAGAGGGAGACAGTTAGACATAGATGAACACAGAGAGACGGTAAGAGGGAGAGGGAGACAGTTAGACATAGATGAACACAGAGAGAGGGAGAGAGACAGGGGGGAGGGTGATGACAGACCAGAGCTATGGAGGCCATGAAGTGGCAGCACTGCTGTCTAACACCACAATGTCCACACTACACCGATGACACAGCGTCAAAAGAGACAGACAAAGATAGGCAGATAAACAACACACACACACACACACACACACACACACACACACACACACACACACACACGCAATTTTATTCAATATATTATTAGCAGATCTACCTAACAAGCTAGCTAAAGATACAGTCTTGGTTCAATTTGCTGATGACATTTGTTTATGGATGAAGGTGACAATGAAAAATAAAACGCCTACTAGGACACTGAATTACATAAGGAAAATATACCAGCGGGAACTTGATAAAATCAGCAACTTTATGACGGAAAATGGCTTATCATTGTCCTTAGAAAAAACAAATATGATGCTATTTAACACAGGATCAGACCCAGAAAAGCTCCCTGTGTTTACAATAAATGGTTCTATCATCAGATATACACAATATGTTAAATTTTTGGGAGTTTATATTTCTTCAAAGCTTTCGTGGAATTATCATATTGACTATATACTAAACAAAGCAAGAAAAGGTCTAAATTTCCTTAAAATAATTAGTAAACAGCACTGGGGGCAAGATACCAAAGCGTTGATATCTCTCGCAACCTCTCTCGTACGTTCACGCTTGACATACGCTCAAGAGGTATTTTTCAGTGCTCCACTGCATTTGTTAAAGAAGCTGCAAAGCATCGATTGTAAGGCTTATAAACTTGCTCTAGGTGTGCCCATTCTTACATCAAATTTAGGGACCTACAGAGAAGCAGGTGTTTTATCTCTTGATGAACAAAGGAAAGCTTCAGCCGCGAAATTCGTTATCAAATCTTTAGCATATGAAACCTTTTCAAAAGAAGAAGTTAATTTAAGTTCACAAAAAGATTTTGCTAAACGAGCTAAGACGATACAGTCTATGACATCCATCAATACATTTGCATCAGATATCATTAGTGCTACGGAATCAAGAGACAAGCAAATTGCAAAAATACCTACTTTTTCACCAGTCCCTGAATGGGAGCAGTGTAAAGCTACCTTTGACATGGATTATACAGATTTATCCAAGAACCAGTCACCATTTTTGTTAAAACCTGAAGTGCTCTCCCATATAGAAAATCAATATTCTAATTATCTAAAAATATACACAGACGGATCTGTTCTAGAAGATGGTAATTCAGGAGCGGCTTTTGTAATTCCTTCATTTAGATTAGAAAAATTATACTATATTGGTAGACAATATTCCATTTTCACAGCTGAACTTATAGCCATACTTATGGCCTTAAATTATATTTCAGACATTCCGAAAACTGTCAGTGAAATTCTATTATGTGTAGACTCGAAGTCAGTATTAAAAGCTATAGAATCTCCAAATTCAAAGAAGCGAATAGAGATGACAATGGAAATAAAACATATTATTCACCAACTGACAAAACAGGGCATTAAATTATCTTTCTGTTGGGTACCTTCGCACTGTGGAATATCTTCAAATGAGTGGGTAGACCAAGCAGCTAGAAGAGCAGCACGTAATTTCGAAGGCGCAATACAACTTGACATCCAGTTAGATCTACATGAATACATTAGTTGTATAGAAAATGTCTCTAGAAATCGATTTAAGAAATTACTTATAGATTCAAATAATCAATATTACCAATGTTGTGTAAACACAAAGAATGCAGCTAATCCCAAACATTTTCTAAATTTGACACCAGCAGCACATTCAAGACAAATTACAAGTCTAATGTATAGAATTCGTTTAAATGCCTTTCGTACAAAATTTTCTAAAAATATAAAATGTATATGCGGTAAGCAAATAACTGTAAGTCATCTACTCATTCATTGTCCGAGCATAAGACCGTTAATTCCTAAAGATGTAGTTGATGACGTTTCTTCCAATATTTCATTAGCCACTGAAAAGATTTTGAATGATTATTCATTGCTTAGAATGTTTTCGGAAATTTTAAACTCCAGTCCAGTTGGTATCCTCCTTTGATGTGTTATAATTAATGTTGTTATTTATATTTACATTGTTATAGGTTAATACTTGTTGATATGCATATACATATTCTCCTTCCCATGACACCTCATTCAATACACACCACAATCTCTTTAGACCTTTTTCTTATAATATACTTTTCCTCTGTTACATAACATGAATTTTTTTTTTTTTTTTTTTTTTTTTTTTTTTACACTAATATTCACATGCATTCCCTTTCCTTTATCCACTTCTTTACTCCTTTCCGTCTAAAAACACTTATAGTGAATAGACGTTAAACTGAAGATAAAACACACACACACACACACACACACACACACACACACACACACACATATCATCATTTGCTGACTGTCCTTTTTTTTCTTTCTTTTTTTTTGTTTGTTTGTTTGTTGTTGTTTTGTTGTTTTTTTGTGGGTTTTTTGTTGTTGTTTTTTGGGGTTTTTTTTATAATCTTCCCACCTTCAAGCACCCTATCTTCTCTCTTTTCCACAAGCTGTAGAATTTAAACATATTCAATTCAATTCAATTCAAAATACTTTATTATCTGCTTCAACCAAAAACAGAAAATTTTCTTTAGGCTCACTTAAAATAAAATGCCCGTCAGCCAAAAAAAAAAAAAAAAAAAAAAAAATGACACACCCTTCACTTATCACCATGTACACATCAATTATTATGTAAAAAGTAAAACATGTGGGTAAGATACTATTACATTCAGAGTGCAACAACTGTGTGTGTGCTGCGTGTGTGCCCGCGCGCGCGCATGCATCGTTTCCCTCCCTCCCCCCGCGTGCACACACACACACACACACACACACACACACACACGACCTTTTCACACACATACTCACAGGCGCACACGCGCGCGCGCTCTCTCACATACAGACAGACACACACATGACCTTTTGTTTTCACACTCACACACACACACACACACACACACATTCACACGCACACACACACACAGACGCACGCACACACACACACTCACACACACACACACACACACACACATTCACACGCACACACAGACACAGACGCACACACATACAACACACACACACACACACACACACACACACACACACATTCACACGCACACACACACACACACACACACACACACACACACACACACACACACACCTTGACGACCGAGAAAAATAGAGGCAGACAGACAACAGACCAATACATTAATTGACCAATTTAGAATGTTTAAAAAAATTGAAATTTCCTCTGGCATTTGCAGGCTGGTTTCAGTTCCTGACACTAATTGCACCGAGCATTACGCGGAAAGAGAGCCGTTCTCCGGGTGCGGGGTGGGAAGGGGTGGGGGTGGAGGGAAAGGTCAGTGGGAAAGAAATGTTTTGCAGCATGGGCGCGAACAGGTTTTCAGCTTAATCCACATATGCCATCCCCCAGTCCCCTGCCCTCTCGCTCCCCCCCCCCCCCCCCCTACCCAACAACCCTCTCCTCTTTGGACAGTGTCAAACGACAATACCTGGTAATGACGATAGTGTGAAGGCAAAAGACAAGTCACGATTTCCTTCCGTAACCCCTGACCCCCGTCACTGTGTGTAAAAGTTCACCTCCATTACTCGTGCAAATCAGCACATTCCTTGTTTTGTTTTCGGTTGTTTTGTTTTTTTGTTGTTGTTGCTGTTGTTGCTTTTTAAATGCGGTGTGATTATCATGCTGCGTTATACCGCCGTTTTGAAAATATGTCGGCATTTGGTTTTGATTGTGACACTACAAAATATCGGTTGACGTTTCTTCGTGTATCCTGCGAATGATGGAGGAGCACTGGGCAATGTCCACACTCCGGGCCCTGTAGTCTTTCGTTTCGAAGACGGAGAACCAAAGGTAAGCTATATTCTACATTTCTTACCCTCCACTTTTTTTTTCTTTTTTTTTGGGGGGGGGAGGGGTGAGGGGTGGGGGGGTTAAGGGTGGCGGGGGGCGGGGGGGGGGGGGGACTTGGTTACAGCATTGGAGAGTGATATAAATGTAGAGTATATATTACAATGTTATCAGTTTACAACTTTTTCCCTCTTCGAAACTGATCTGAATGGAAAGAGAACAGACGGGGCAGAAATGTGGATATTGCCGAACACTGTACGTAAACTGGCAGAACGTTGTCCCTGCAAGATTAAAAAAACCATGCAAGGATTCGTTGCCATCAACACTCTCTTTTGAGGGTGGAGCTTGATGGCTGACACGCTGTTGACTGCGCAGACACACAGACAGAAAAGTGGAGGAGAAAGACAGACAGACAGACAGACAGACAGACAGAAAAGTGGAGGAGAAAGACAGACAGACAGACAGACACACAGACAGAAAAGTGGAGGAGAAAGACAGACAGACAGACAGACAGACAGACAGACAGAAAAGTGGAGGAGAAAGACAGACAGACAGACAGACAGACAGAAAAGTGGAGGAGAGAGAAAGACACACAGAAAAGTGGAGGAGAGAGAAAGACAGACAGAAAAGTGGAGGAGAAAGAAAGGCAGACAGACAGACAGAAAAGTGGAGGAGAGAGAAAGACAGACAGAAAAGTGGAGGAGAAAGAAAGGCAGACAGACAGACAGAAAAGTGGAGGAGAGAGAAAGACACACAGAAAAGTGGAGGAGAAAGACAGACACACAGACAGACAGAAAAGTGGAAGATGAGAAAGACAAACAGAAAAGTGGAGGAGAGAGAAAGACAGACATAAAAGTGGGGGGAGAAAGAGAAATCTTCCTTCACCTGTCAGTACACGTTGGCAGTGTCCGGTTCTCACAAACAGCAATTGTTTCAGTCAACAGTTGCGACGCATGGCGAAGTGAAATCCTCCCGCCCCCCCCCCCCTCCCCCCCCCCCCGCCCCCCCCCCCCCCCCCCCCCCGCCCCGCCCCCCCCCCCCCCCCCGTCCCCCGCCCCCCTCCTACGCACACACACACACCCTACGCCCCACCCCTCCTGTTGCCCGCACGCATTCACACACACACAGACATGCACGCATGTCCATTGCCAAAACTCCCAACCCGACACAAGAACATTTCAGAAGTGGGTGTGTGAAGAGGGGGTCGGGATGGTGGATTATTTCCGAAAAAAGCACGGTTGAAGCGGGCACTTTTCTGAACTTCCGATAAGCCGGCGATTGGGACCTGCATCCAGTGTGTGTGTGTGTGTGTGTGTGTGTGTGTGTCTCAGTCTCTCTCTATCTCTGTGCGCATGAGTAGGGTTTGTATGTATGTGCATGTGGTGTTATGCGTTTGTCTGTGTGATCAGTTGTGTGTGTGTGTGTGTGTGTGTGTGTGTGCGCGCGCGTGTGTGTGAATGCGTGAGCATGTGCTTCTTCTGAGTGTGTGTGTTTGTGTGAGTCTGTGTGTGTGTGTGTGTGTGTGTGTGTGTGTGTGTGTGTGTGTGTGTGTGTGTGTGTGTGTGCGAGCGCATATGTCTGTAATCAGTTGTTACAATATGTTTTCCTTTTCTATATTTTGTTATAAGCTTTGGAGGAATATACAGGTTTTTGTCTCTTTACAAAGTATGGGTCGTGCACGACCCACACAAGCTTTGGAGGAATATACAGGTTTTTGTCTCTTTACAAAGTATGGGTCGTGCACGACCCACACAAGCTTTGGAGGAATATACAGGTTTTTGTCTCTTTAAAGGTATGGGTCATGGACGACCCACATGAGCTTCCGTGTGTAGTCAAAAGCGACAGCCAGCGAAGGTTAAACCTATAGAACAATAGTGCCTCTTGAGCACTGTAAATTTATTCTAAATGTCTTCATTGCTGTCAACGATTTCCTGTCGTATCTTCAGGGCATTAAATATATAAACACAGAGTTTACGAATACTATAATTAGTAGTGTACTTTTGTCTGTGTTCAAACCATTAATTTTCTTTAATATCTTTACATACTCCTACTCTCCTTCTTCCAGACACTTGCTTTGCTTCTTTTCAAAACTGCTGTCTTTGCTCAGTAATGCTAGACGCCTGGCTTTATCACGTCTGTAGCTAACTTTCTTTACCTTACACAAATCCTTATATTCCTTCCGAGCTTTCACATAAGGTAATCGGTGCTTATCATCCTTGGTTTGTCTTAACATTGCTAGCAGTTGTCTTGCTTTGTGCTTTGCATCTTTACATTCAGCATCAAACCATGGGGCATCTCGCTGATCACTCCCAACACACACACGCTTCCTCATACATTCACTGGCTCTCAACAATACATTACTGAATAGTCCCAAAGCCTCATTTGCACTGTAATCCAAAAGAGAAAACGCATGTATACACATTTTCTGTAAATCGTCTGAATAAAGACTTTCTCTAAAACTGTTCTCCTTTGTTTGACCCCAAGCTAATTTATTAATCCATTTAATGTCATCTGCTTTCTCAGTACAAGCAGTGTGTTAACTTTGAGCAATTGTAAACGACACAGGGAAATGGGGTGAGTCAATAAATGGAAGAACCTTCAATAAGCGGACAAAATCCAATCCATAACACACAGCTCTCTGGACGTTATAACATAATCTATGGTACTTCCACCTGTAGACGCGACAAATGTTAATGAATCATCAAAACCAAAACGACATAACCTCGTTCAAAATACAATCAAATGCGGAACACATCTCTAACAAATCTTTACCAAAAGCGTTCTTTTCTCTGTCATCAGATTTTCTCATAAACAAATCATCTTCCTGAAAATACGACCAATCCCACTTGTCATTTTCTACGCTGTCAGCTGAGGACAGCGTTCACACAACCAGTCCGTGCATTCAGGTCTCCTGTTGTCAGCAAAGCAAAATCTTTTGCCTGCTCGTGCAGATCGACAACGCACTGTTCCAGAATTTCTGTACCATATCTATGTTCCAGTATTTACTGTCATATGGGTGGAAACATTTTTTTCCAACTTAACAAATTTTATTTCCAAAATCACAAAGTGTTCATATTTTACTTTAATTCTTTTCACTAACTTTGAAAATACCTTGTGTACAAACACAATAACCCCACCAGAGTTTCTGACATTAGACGATATTTTAACTGCCTTGGCTACATACGTATCATAGTCCTTAAATGCATGGTAGTCGTATTTGTCTGAATTTACAAATGTTTCATTCAGCGCGAAAATGTCATAGCACAAAAGTGATTTTATCACATCTTTAATGTCAAGTTTCTGCAACCAACCATTGCAATTCCACGTACATATTTTTATTTCATAATGACCTTGGCCACACCCCTATTTGGGAAGACTTACATTTCTCCCTCTCTCCCCTGTATGTTGACCACACCCTCTACCACCTCCACACCCCCTCTGCTGTTGACCTCGACCCCCGTTCGCGAGCCCCCAGCCCCCAGCCCTGTGCCGTGTGTTGACAGGGCTTCTTGTGTCTGACACATTGGCAGTGCTGTGTTTCCGTGCGTCCCGTGCACCTTGCTGTGACCTGTTCAGTTCACCCTGTGACGAACCCATGACGTCACGACCACGCTTCGGTTTTGTACATTTCATATCTCGGTACTCCGACGTCGGGAGCAAAAATCGATGTGCCACTGGGTTGTTGTGTTCGCCTTCATCGCATCAAGTGGATGGAAGTTCGCCTGATTACAGACACTTCGTTTGTCAGGTCCGTACATTGGTCCTCGGCTGCCCTCCAGTCCTCGGCTGTACCCTCGTCCTCAGCTGCCCTCTGGTCCTCGGCTGTACGGCTGTACCCTGGTCCTCAGCTGCCCTCTGGTCCTCGGCTGTACGGCTGTACCCTGGTCCTCAGCTGCCCTCCAGTCCTTAGTCCCCCGCATCTTGGTGTTCTTTTTTCCCCTTTCCTTGTCATCACCATGGTCTCCACTGTCTGCATGACCAAACTGATATCTCTTTAGTTCCTTTACTTTCTTTTTTTCAAGGCCATATGTGAAGACCCCTTCTGTCGTTATCAGTTTATCAAATCTGAACTTTGGTTTCGGACCAGTATTGTACAAGTCCTTTGCTACATTTCTGAGTCCTTTGCACTTCTGTCGCATGGTTTCGGAAAAAAATCCTCTTTGACATACATGCTGTTGAATCCGTCTGATGAGATGAGCTCAGGTTGCGAGCATTCTTCAAAATCAGTGTCTTTTGTTCGCAGGACAGCAATTTCACAATGATAACAGTGTCTTTATGGGTTCTGTGTGCTCTTTCTATGTCTTCTGTGATCCCCATTCCCTCTCGGATCACTGCCTTCACCTGTCTCTCACAGTCATCCCAGTTCTCTTTCTCCTGTTGTTTCTCCATTCCAAAGAATAACAGATTGTTTCGTCTGCTGTGGTTTTCAAGGGAGTCACATTTCTGGCTGGTCTATTTCACCTCATTATGTAGAAATTCGTTCTCTTCTTGCAGATTGTCACAGAGTTATCTCAAACCCCTGATTTCCTCTTGAGACTTGGTGAATTCCTGACAAGACACATTTGCGTTGCACACATTTTGTCATTCAGTGAAGAAGACAACATTTGTGAGTTTCTAACCCAGTACTTCATTGATGGAACTGACCATTCCAACTAGGCTGATGGTTATGAAATCGATGTTTGTAAACACAAAGTCGATGCTGATTTCAAAAGCAGATGATGCAGGATTGTCGTTCAGCTTTCATCAACAATAATATTAATTTTGATGTAGATGACGAATCAACATTTGCACTAGATACAGAAAGGTTGGAAGCCTTCACCTGTAATTGCTGAAATCAACGTGCCAGGTGCCATCAGTGGTGTGACTGACACGAAAACGAGTGAAACTGACTTGCTGCACTGAAGTGAGAGAAATGTGTTTCTAAAAGTTCACACAAGGAAAATGCAAGCAAAGTGACTGGGGGACTGAATACAGCTGAAGTGTCTGAAGGTAAGCATTCAGATTTTACCCACATTGACAAATATTGAAATGTAATGATGGTATAATCAATTGATAATAATTTATTTAACAATGATTGAGTCAAGACTGATTTATTGTCTTACACTGGTACATAAACTCACTGGTTGATATGTGGAATAAAAATGATTACAAGAATAAAGTGAATCTGAGGAAATTAACAGAATGTAAATTAAAAGAAGATCACATACACATACACACACACAATGTGTGACACAATGTGTATACATGTCACTCACACACACACACAAACACACACACGCACACACACACACACACACACACACACACACTAACAATGTGTGTCACACACACGATGAGTCACACTCTCACACAATATCACACACACACACACACACACACACACACACACACACACACACACACACACTGTCCCTTCGCAGTTAAACCATTACATGTAACTGAGCATGGGGAGGTACAAGGGACTGACATTATGAACAGTTTTCAGTTTCACAGAATTTGCTTCAATGGATATTTTATGTGAATGTGTGTCAGGTGTGTGTGTGTGTGTGTGTGTGTGTGTGTGTGTGTGTGTGTGTGTGTGTGTGTGTGTGTGTGTGTGTGTTTCCGTGTGTGTGTGTCTGTGTCTGTGTTGTTTTGAGGTAAATAAATATAGAGTTGTGTCAACAGTAAATACTATCAGTATTACTAATATTTCAATTTCTTTTTCAGCCCTGAAAAGATATGATGGTACCTTGTATGCCTGCCTGCACACCAATGAATAATTCTGAGATCACTGCTGGCAAGTCATGTCATCAGAAGGAAAGGCAACACCACCACACTAACTACACTATCAACTAAAGAATTGTCTGCTGGTGAACTCCTATCTATGAGTGAGTGATTCTGTGGTCAACTGGTAATGTACTATGATTGATAATATGAATTTACCATGAAGTGTGCAAACTTAGTTTCTTTTTACAAACTTTGTATAGATGTACATGTATGGAATTGTAAAGTTTTGCAAAGACATTTACATAAATGATATCAGTGTGTATGTGCTTGACATGCCACTATGCATAAAGTAACTTAATGCATTGCAGCATGTCATGCACATGCACACTGATATGCACACTGATACTCATAGTGACACAGCATTAGTAATCACTATTTCATACTTTTATTATCAGTAAACTGCTTTATCTAATTATATTATGAAAGAAATAATTATATATATATATATATATATATATATATATATATATATATATATATATATATATATATATAAAGTGTTGTTGTTTTTCTGATAAAACACATAGAACTAGAAGTGAAGCATTTTATAAAGTCCTGTGTCAAGAATGAAAGCTGTGATGTGGATGTACAAAATTGAAATTACTGTTGATATTTAATCTAGCATTATTAGCACTAATGAATAAACTTTAGAACAAATAGAAAATAATTCAAAACAAAGAAAATGAAAAGAGATAAGAAGTATTGCATAACAAACTGTTTCAGGATAAACCATGCATTTTTGGAACATACTGACACCACTGGTGGAGAAAAAAGAGTGGAGGAAGAAGGTTCAACATCAACACCATCCACCCTGATGACTAACACTTTGTACCACAAGAATTGATTACCTGTGCCACACATCTGCACATTTTTTTTTAGCAGACTGAGTGTTTGTTTGATGAGGTTGTGTGTCTTTATTGTGTGAAGTATGGGTTTGGCAAGTAGGTTTTCTTTGCAGATGAAGTGTTTGAAGTTTTCATTTGGATTATGAAGTGTATTTCATTTGATGCTATTCTGGGATAAAACGCACATGAACTTGTACCTTTTGTATGAGCAGTTTTGTTGTATGGATCTTTTTTGTTATTTTGTTGTGCTTGTTGCATGGATTGTGGTAATATCACAAACACAGTAATCAGTGAACACATTGAATTACAACAATTACATGATTCGGCATCATGATTTAACATTTTTTACCTTTAATCTGGCATAAATTTTAGTACATATACTATACAATGCAATAGTTTCATAGTAATTGGACCACAAACAACACCACAACAAAACTAATCTTAAAACTGGAAGGTTTTTAGTCATGTTGAGCTATTAAAAAGTAAGTATACTTACACCTCAGTTGCAATTTTTAACAAAAAAAAGAAGAGAAAATCCTTATCTGAATAAAAATCAAGTACACTCAATATTTTTTTCTTTCAAACTTTGTGCAATTGTGAATATTGCCACAAAGTATGTATGTGCCAAATTTCATGAACATATCTTGCTTAGAAGTATGTGGTTGCTATGAACATGTTCCAAAACTTTTTGGCCTTGACTTCTCATTTCGTTACTTTCACGATTTTAGAACTTCACATCACAATAACTTTTCACAGAATCATCCGATTTACAAACTTTTTTTTTTGCTGTCAAGCTCTTTTATTGCACATTTATGATATACCAATAACTAAAAATCGACCTCTGGTGCAAAGCGACTCATTTCGTGGTGGAGGGTCACATATCAGATGGCTGATATTAGAAGGCTGATATCACTACAACGCTATCTTGAAATCACCACAACAGAATACTACACACATCTTAGAGTACTGATAATCAGTGAAACACCGTAGCAGCATAACTGATATCAGCATGTAAAATAATACATGAATAATAAACACGATAAAATCAGTGGCTTTGATAAAACACTGGCAAACTGAGAGATCAGTCAGTCAGCGCTCAATACAAGATTGGAACTGTCATGGCTTAAACATTAAGTGGTGAATGAACCTACACAAGTTATCCATTTCATCAAAACCAAATATCAATAGATGATCACCCATTCCGCCAGTTTATGCAAGTTAAGCAGACTGCACTGACGCTAGCGTGAAGTGAATTATCCCCAAGCAGGCTAAATCTGATAAGAATTGTGCTTCTTACAAGGTGTTCAATAATAGATTTCTAAATAATTCCTGAACCTATTTACGTCGGATATATCGCAAAAGAAAGAGCTCAAAACCTACTTTCTAATGAGTAGATCAAAAGATGGAATTGCAATGATTCTGCCAGTATATAATACTTGTAGTTTACTGATCTGACAAAAGAGATATTAATTAAATAGCAGAAACACAGATTCCAGCTCAGCCACTGACACAGAGCGAACTGGCTGAGTGGTTGTGTGGCGAGAAGCACAAAATGACGAAAGCTTAGCGTCAGTTGAAATCTTAAGACTGACAAAGGATTAAACTGAAATCAAGCCCGCTTCTAACTGATTTAAGTGTGTGTGTAAGCACAACAAATATAATATTGCAGTGAACAATACAGACACTTGATTTAATAAATGATTGGAGCCTTTGTCTAAAAGGGGATTTGCATTCAAACCGGGAATGGTGTCACACATTCTGCGCGGGTCATTGCAGACTGGCTGTTGCGAAAAAGATGTCTGCTACACAGCTTTCAGCTTGTGCTGTGAGTTTAGCCAGTTTATTAGCCAGTCGTATTGAGCACTTGGCTACACACACACACACACACACACACACACACACACACACGCACGCTCGCACGCACGCGCGAACTCTGTACAGGTCATTACTGACTGTCATCGGAAAGGGATGGAAATGTTATCATTATTATTATTATTATTATTATTATTATTATTATTATTGTTGTTGTTGTTATTGTTATTATCATCATCATCGTTATTATCATTATTTCTATGATGGTGATGATAATGATGATGATCATCAACATGATCATTATTATTATTATTATTATTATTATTATTATTATTATTATTATCATCATCATCATTATCACTATAATCATCGTCATCATCATCATCATTATTATCATCATCATCATCTTCACTATTATTATTGTTGTTGTTGTGTCTTTTCGTGCTGGTCTACAGACACAAGGAAACAGGACAAACTGTCAGGAAAACGCTCATACCCGTCAACAAGTCCGAGGACCGATTTCCAGAGAGCCCAGGGAAACACCACAGGCCTGAACAAGCCAACACTTGAGCGACACAAAAACCCCACGGACAGACTGTGGAGAGAACACGCCACACAGCTGCAGCTGGTGTGTCACAGGCCTGACGTCAGGTCGCCGTGTAAGCTCTGTCCTTCTCGACTTATGGAATGCTGTCTGGATTCTCATCTGAGTTAAATAAAGCTCTCTCTGTGTGTGTGTGTGTGTGTGTGTGTGTGTGTGTGTGTGTGTGTGAAAACTGTACAAACTCAAAATGACGTCAAAAAACAATAAACGAAAATGAAAAAAGAAAAGAAAAAAAAAAGAAAACGTACAACCAAGTAAACTAAATTCTAAATCCATAGGAAAAAAACAATAACAAAAAACAAAAAAAAAAACAAAACAAAACCAAAAAACAACAACAACAACAACAAAAAACAAAACCAAAAACATACATAGAAGGTAAGTCATCAAAATAGAATGGGAATGAAAATTGGTCACTTAAAATGAACTAAACACACACACACACACACACACACACACACTACAATCCCTACCCTCCATGTACCAGTTCGCAATATCATAAACGCTCCCTGTTCCTCAGATAAATTACACGGGCTGTATCCTCCGTCAATGCAAATACACAGTTACAGTCACATACACTCGCAGTTATAGTCGCATTCACTCATGCATTCACACTGCAGGCAATCACACACGTGACAAATCTCGTGCAGTCTTAAAGTGTGTGTGCGACATTGATAGGGGGAATAATTCTCGGAGCAAGTGCAGCTCACATTTCACACCTGACGGCAAAAAACTATCATTATCAAGTAAACGATCTTATTGCACAATCATCTGTCATTGTCATTATCATTGCCATGCATCCACCTGGATGCAGCAAACTGTAGGTAATTCATGATGAGTTGTAAACAGGCGGTATCATTGGCTGTTTTTTTATTTATTTTATTTTATTTTATTTTTATTTTTTTTTTTTTATCGTAGTTGGTTTTTGTTGTCGTTTGCTTGTTTCGCCCGTGCATATTTCTGCCCGCTCACGGAGCCGTTTCTGTGACGTCACATCCCACTCACGGAGCCGTTTCTGTGACGTCACAGCCCTCTCACGGAGCCGTTTCTGTGACGTCACAGCCCTCTCACGGAGCCGTTTCTGTGACGTCACAGCCCTCTCACGGAGCCGTTTCGATGAGATTTCTGGGCAGAGGAGGAAATTCGATCGGGCTGATTAAAAAAAAAAAAATTAGTTATTCATTTTTTTTAAGCTGAAGATGACTGAACCAGTAAGAGCATTTGAGACATTTTATGTCACTTCAAACCTATTTTTCCTGACTCTGCAAAATTAAAAACACGAAACATAAACGTGTTTTGGGGAACATTTAACACAGACAAGGCACTGTACACTCCTGCCATGGACAGCACTCTGGGGGCGCGGACTTTTTATCTCACAGTGCAAATGTGACTGCATCTTCACGCAGCCCCGTGCACGCCCTGCCGCCCTCCCCCCCTCCCCACCCCCATCCACAATGTGTGAGAAAGCATGAGAAGTCCTCTTGGTGTGTTTGTCTCTGGCCTACAGTTATCCTACTTCCCCATAACGTCAGGGGAGAGAGAGAGAGAGAGACAGAGAGAGAGAGAGAGACAGAGAGACAGAGAGACAGAGAGAGACAGAGACAGAGACAGATAGACAGAGACAAGCATGAGAAGTCCTCTTGGTGTGTTTGTCTCTGGCCTACATTTCTCGTACTTCCCCATAACGTCAAGAGAGAGAGAGAGAAAAATATTCCTTTGTCATCGGGATTGGTTTCTGGTCTTTTACCAACACAAAAACACAGAGAGAAGAGGAACAGAGAAATAGCGGGACGATGACAATGACAATCATGATAGTGATAGTGAAGTCAGTGAAGACAGTGAAAGTGATGGCACAGTTCTGGTTTAAAAAAAAAATGTGCATGCATGTGTATATTCATTAGGAGTACAAGTGTGTGTGTGTGTGTGTGTGCGTTCTTCTTTCACTTTGTTTATAAAATAATATATATTTTCATGTTCTGAGTGTCTTCTATGAAACTGAGAATCTGTTGTCAGTGTAATCGTGCATGCTGAAGGATGCTGACACGAATAGATGAACAAGTGAGAAGCATGAAATGAAGAACATTCCAAATAAACGTGACAAGAAAGGCTGCATCACAACAAACATCAACACTATGTGGTCCAGTTTTCACGCTCCCCAGGTGAGGAAAGCATTGTGAAACACCCGTTTCGCTCACATTTATGTAGAAAGTTCAATAATGTTGATGTTATTCCAAACATCTCTCGGGAAAGATTCGGTTCAAGTCTTGGCATATCATATTTCTGTTTGAGTTATGCACATTGCCTTGATTCCGTTATTTTCTATCAATTTAGATGTTGAATTTGAGGTCAATGCATGTCAGTTTCGTGTCATCACTGTTGATGTCTTCGCTAATGCCATAGTCATGATGTCGTTGTTTTCATCACCTCTCTCTCTCTCTCTCTCTCTCTTCTCTTCTCTACTTTAAGAGTTGCGTTGGGAAAAGACAAGAAACCAACTTCGATGATAAAGGATTGTTTTTTAAATAAGGGGGATTTCACACACTTTCTCACATATTGTGAGAAACGTGGGGCAACCCCCACGATTTACCACGATATCTTGCAATTGAGAGATCACGTGGGAGGGGAACGACCACATTTTCTCGCAATCCCACGATTTCTTTCATTGTGAGAGAAATCATGGGGACACCAATACATACATAAATACATACATACATACATACATGTGTAAGTGCGGCATGTGTGTGTGTGTGTGTGTGTGTGTGTGTGTGTGTGTGTGAGAGAGAGAGAGAGAGAGAGAGAGAGAGAGAGGGAGAGGGAGAGACAGACAGACAGACAGAGAGGTGGCAGTCACAGTTGGTCCATTGCTGTCTTGTAAAGACACAGCTGGACACAAACCATCCCACGAAGAGTTGACAGGAATCCTTCCCAGCATCATGTGTGTGTGTGTGTGTGTCTGTGTGTGTCTGTGTTTGTCTGTGTCTGTGCGAGTCATGTCAGTGTGTGTCTGTGTCTGTGTGTGTCATGTCAGTGCTCATGTTCTTCTGGCATGATTTATCTGTGCGTGTGACCGAAACAATGTGTCTGTGTAGCTCTCTCTCTCTCTCTCTCTCTCTCTGTGTGTGTGTGTGTGTGTGTGTGTGTGTGTGTGTGTGTGTGTGTGTGTGTGTGTGTGCGTGTGTCTGCGTGTGTCTGTGTCTGTGTGTCTGTGTCTGTGTCTCTGCGTGTTTATTAATCCTCTGCCACAAAAGACAGACCGACGAACACACATACATTTTAAAAATCATCCACGAACGGCTAACAGATTAAAATCATCATAATCTCAGCCCATCACAGCAGTACAGGCAATTCAATTATCCTGTTCACTTTGAAGCGGACTGACTGAGAAGTTCAAGGACAAACAAAATTGCTGCGGTTTGTGATCTGTTGTGAAGTCGGACATCTGTTGCATTTCATTTTCAGGGCTTCAGTGAAACAGCGAAACTCAGGGTGTGGGAGGGAGGGGGAGGAGGGGGAAGGGCAGGGTGGTGGTGGTTTAGGCGTGGGGAAGGGACTCAAAGTGTGGAGAGGGGGCACGGGGGGGAGGGGGAGGTTGGGCAGGCAACAAGCACTTTCCAACCACCACGTGCACTGCACATTGCAGAAGGGACAGCAGTGTGGCTTGTTGAGGACAGATCGTTTTGTTCACTTCACTTCCCGTTACTCAAGAAGGCGTCATAGCGTTCAGACAAATCCATACACGCTACACCACATCTGCTATGCAGATGCCTGACCAGCGGAGTAACCCTACGCGCTTGGTCAGGCGATGAGACAACGAAACACACACGCACACATGGAAACACACATATGTTTATCATGGTGGATTTTACAACTATATCTAGCTCTCTGCCCTATTAAAGTAATTCACGCGCACACACACACCCAGGCATCCCCCTCCCGTGTGTTTTCGTGGTCAACTTTAACGTTGGCATCTACAAGCGGTACAGGAACCGAATGGTAAACTTTAACGTTGGCATCTACAAGCGGTACAGGAACCCAATTTGGAAGTGTGGTTGGAATGACCAAGACCTTTGAAGTCATCCACCTTCTGACAAAATGGTGAGAGGTCAAAGGTCAAGGCCATTATTTGGCAAAATAGAAAACGTTTGACAGAGGCCGCATCTTAGATCCGATCCAAAATCACAGTTTAAAGGTCAAGGTAAAAAAGGAATAAATAAGTATTTAAAAAATCGGTGAATGATAATGATACGAAAAGTTTTCTTTTCAAAGAGAGAGGAGGTCTTTTACATAATCTTCAGTAGGTTTGGTACAGTGACTGATCAATACCAGAACAAACCCCGTGTAATGATGACAAGTGACGACGTAGTAAATGGGGACTATAATGTGGTCACATGACAGAGCCCGGCCCTTCATCCAGTTTTCAACCAACAGGGTGCACCGGTCCTTCTTTACCAGCTGGCCACGACATCAATGTCGTCATGAATTCAGTGGTCCAAGGTCGAGGTCACATCGATGGTTATCAAGATGTCATATGACCTGCTTTGTTGTGTCGGCTTTGTTGTTGTTGTTGTTGTTTGTTTTATTCGTGATTCTTTTGTTGGATGAACTTGGTTACACACGTCAGGCACGAGGGAGATGCCTCTCTTATTGTTATTGTCTTCATTATCAGCATTGTGCTCGTTATCATTATTATTATTATTTCTATTACGATGCCGAGTGGTGTATTATATCAAAGGGGACGGCACAAAACAATTACTGATGATTCACTGCATTAAAAGATAGAAAATATCCATGCGCAGGCCACGGGCATATAGCAGGCCAGTCACAAAAGGGTTTTACTATTGTTTTATTTACATTAGTTTAGTAAGTAGAGAAGAATAAGAATAAAGAAGATGAGAAGATAAAGAGAAAACGAGAATAAAGATTGGAAGAACTGTCATAGCTTAAATCATTAAGTGGTGAATGAACTTACACAAGTAATCCGTGGCATCAAAGTCAAAGATAGCTTGTGCTCAACATTTAAATCTCCTCCGCCGAAGCGGGACAGCAAATGAGAAACAACGTGTCATTCACAAGAACATTCTCGAACAAACTATCAGTGACCAGAGACGTCATTGTTGACAGTTTGGTAAACAAAGTATTCATTATCACATTTCAATGTATTGTTTAAAAGGTAGGAGGGGGGGTGGCGTGGGGGTGGGGGTGAGTAAAGGAAAACGGGGTGGAAGGAGGCTAGAATCCGAGATGAATATTTGAAATAAATATGTTTAAGTACAATTACAGGAAATGACTTAACGGAATTCATAAAAGAGGAGTCCTTAATCTAACAAGAGAACCAATTGATAGTGAATGCAAAAGTAGTATATATATACATATATATATATATATATATATATATATATATATATATATATATAACAAAAAAAACAAACATCAACGTTCCGGTGAATTGTGATGACACACTTTCGTGCAGGTAAGGCTTCGTCAAATCACAGTATAAAAACTAGGGTAGGTATGCCTAATTACGAATAGCGTGTAATAGCGAACTGTTCGTGTACTGCCCAACTTCAAAGCGTTCTCACCACACACATTTCTCAATCTTATCTCTGCTTCTGCATCTTTCTAATACCTCAGTGAATATCTATTTCCAAGAACCAGTCAAACATCAGCTATTTCTGGCTATTTCCGCGCTATTTCTTCTTTTCGCGCACCACCAACAAAGTTCACAAAACGTGCTCTCAAAATCCTAAAATCAAGGAAAGCGAGCTGTAGGACTTGAACTTCGACAGTTTCAAATAGTTGATTTGATCGGATATGTTGAATGTTCATACCAGTGCTGGGAGAATTTAAGAAAGCATATTGGCGACAGAGCAGAACGTCAGTTTTGACAGGAATCACCAAAACAGTGTCGTTTGCAATCAGACCATTGGATATTTTGACGCGAGTCTCTTTGTTAACGATGCTTCAGTCACTGAGCACACTCAGAAGGGTGTGTTTGTGTGGGGTGTGGGTGTTTAAACGTGTCTTTGTGTGTGTGTGTACACGTGTGATCAAAACCAACAATACAACAGTCTGGTGCGAAGTTCCAATAATGTGCTGTGTCTAATGAGTTCAAGACCTGTTTCTGTTTTAATTGGACTTGCCCGTTCGCATTTACCCTCATGCCCTGCTGTTTAAATCGTTGGGGAAAAAACAACAACAAAAAACAAAAAACTAACAAACAAACAAACAAACAAACAAAAACCAAAAAAACAAACAAACAAAAAAACAAAAACAAAAAAAACGTTGAAAAAAGGAGCAGACGATTTTTCCTGGTGCAAGCAGTCGGAGAAAGTCTTCAAAAACAGAAGAGCTACATCTGATGATCGTACAACCTGCTATGTGTCCAATACACACGTTGAGCTGGTGGCTTGACCGGATCGTTCGTATTAAGGCCAGCCTACCCTGTATCGTTAACAGCTGTATCACTGAAGCAACTGCGCTTGATAATGATAATGGTGGTGATGATGATGATGATGATGATGATGATGATGAAGTGCTCTTCTACAGCGCTGTTCCCTCACAGAGAGGCTCACGGCACTTCACAAATCAAATATAGCAATAAAGAAACAACAATCAAATATCGCAATAAAGGAAACAACAATCAAATATAGCAATAAAGAAACAACAATCAAATATCGCAATAAAGAAACAACAATCAAATATAGCAATAAAGAAACAACAATCAAATATCGCAATAAAGAAACAACAATCAAATATAGCAATAAAGAAACAACAATCAAATCAAATATAGCAATAAAGAAACAACAATCAAATATAGCAATAAAGAAACAACAATCTTCAAGAAATCTAAATAACAACTAGTCATGACGCTCCACAAATCAGGCCTACATGTTACAAAAGAGAAGCAACAATCATTAGAAAAAGAATCAATTACGAAGAAACAGTCACCACCCTCGCATCATCATCATCAACAACAACAACACACACACGCGCGCACGCACACACACACACACTCTCTCTCCCTCACACACACACACACACACACACACACACACACACACACACACACACACCCACCACCACCACCACCTCCACCCACAGATATACACACACAATTGGAAAAAGTAGTACACCCCTCATACAACAGCAAATTAGACCCAAAATAAACTGAAATATTACCCAAATGCAAGACAAAAAGATACGTTTTCAACTGGGACTTGAAAGAGTCCAGGGACGGGGCTTTTCGCAGGTCAGCAGGCAGTGAGTTCCAGACAGTTGGGGCTGAGAAACTAAAATGATCGGTGACCGAAGGTTTTCAGATTAGTGTTCGGCACCCGAAGTAACATTTCAGCTGAAGATCGCAGTGACCGGGAATGCTGATAAGTTGTGAGTGAAGAAGAGATACTGCGAGCGTGGCAATTTTGAAATGAATGCGGAAGCCAATGCAGATCTTTGTGCAAAAGTTTCACATGCTCACGTTTAGATTTTCGCGGTTCAAGTTTAGCTGCACTGTTCTGAACTTTCAGCAAACGACTGACCTGATCAGCTGGAAGACCCACAAGAACCGAATGGCGGTAATCCGAACGCGAGGTGACAGAGGAGGAGACCAGTCTGACCGTGGCAGTCTTTGCTTGATATGAACAAATCTGGCAATTTTCCGAATTTCGAGAAAAGCTGCACGGCAAATGGAGCAAATATCATGCTGCTTGGACAATGTTTGGTCTAGATGTACACCGAGGTACTTGAAAAAAAAAGTTCAAAAAGACGTTGTCCCCCCAGTGTTAGCAAACTCACTGTCCAGTTTACAAAGGTGGGATGCTGAGCCCATTGGTATGATCTCAGGCTTGTCTGTGTTGAGTTTCAATTTGTTGCTGCTCATCCAAGTCAGCATGTGATCGATACAGTTTTGAATATCAGATAAAGCAGAAGAAAATCCTGTGGGACGTGAACTTTTGGACAACTCCGTGTCATCAGCGTACTTATGGTAGTCACAAGCACAAGAATCAATCACATCAGAGATAGACTGAACATGCAAAGTAAAGTACTGGCCCCAGCTCCGAACCCTGAGGTACTCCATGAACAAGTGGGCGGGGAGAAGACAAAGCAACATTGACAATGACAGACTGTCCACGGCCAATCAGGTATGACCTGAACCAGTCAAGGGCAGTACCATCAACTCCAAAGGACACTCTCTGACAGGATGGCGTGATCCAAAGTATCAGAAGCCGCACTCAGGTCAAGTTGACCAAGCACTGAAATAAGTTTCTCATTAACCCTGGCAAGCAGACCATGGAGAACACAGAGGACAGAACTCTTTTTAATGTGGAATTTTCTGTAGACGGACTGAAATATTTCCAGAAGATTATTGTGAGAAAGAAGATTATGCAGCTGAGTCAGAACAACTTTCTCAATAATTTTGGATACGAAAGGAATGTTCGAAACAGGACGGAAGTTCTTCACCTCACTGGGATCAAATTCAGTTTTCTAAAGGAGTAGTATGCGAATCATAAATAAGTCTGAAAAAGCCCAATGGCGGGTTTTTATAGTGAAGCACTTATCAACTTCTCTTTCTGGCAAAATGATTACTGTGACACACCGACAGTGACTGCTTTTCTTGATCAGTCTCTCCAACCAATCAGCGCATTGTCAACAAACACACGCCACTGAGTAATACCTCACGTGCTTGTGAGAGCGGTTTGGGTGTGTGTGTATGTGTGTATGTGTGTGTGTGTGGGGGGGGGGGGGGGGGGGGGGGGGGGGGCGTCTGTTTGTCTGTTGGTCAGTCCGTATGTAGTACAGACTGACGTACACACAGGTCCTCGTGCACCTCGTATTGTGTGTGCGTGGTGCGCGTTTACGTTGGACAGTCTGTCTGTCTGTCTGCCTGTATGTCTGTCTCTCTACAGACCGTGCCCGCTTCAAAGAGGTGCACAACATGTTCATAATGACCCAGTGAAAAATATATTTGGCCGAACTGATGCCGGAACTGGGACAGAGGACTGACAAGAAAAGAACAGTGGAATTTGATTTCTAGAAAGATCCATAAAATTAAAGAGGTGAAACTAGAGTGGCTTCAAGTTAGGATAGTCGGTATAATTTCAGGAATGAATGCAACAATAATGAATAGAGATCCGGAGGGATCCAGTACGTGCTCTGTTCTTAAATACACCAAAGAACAGTCAACGGTTTTTTCTTCATTGTCATTTTGTTGTCATTCTGGATTGATTTTCAGACTGACTCAAAAGTGTGCGCTGGCCGGCACGTTCCGCTTCAGTGAACACCGGGTTCTATCTGGCTGTGAACATACAGGTTTCAACTGATAATCATCGATTTCATTGTTCTGATTGCGAAATTCTACGCTTACAAATGCACAATGAGAAAAGCATTGCCCAAGCTCAGCGGGTTAACTTGCAGTCTTAGACAAAGTTAGGAAACAAAAAGCGTATTTCCAGACTCCACACTGACTATGAACTAATCATTGATTCCGTCCTGGAAGGCATACACACCGCTGTGCATTTAGAAAGCCTAGTCGCTTACTAACAACAGTAATGCTTCTGGACTGATTCTGTCTCTGTCCCCTCCCCCTCCTTCTCTCTCTCCCCTCCCCCCCCCCTCTCTCTCTCTGTCTCTCTTCTTGTCTCCCCCTCACTGTTAATGTCTTCTATCCTTTTTCACGACTTTCTTTCTTTCCTATTTATCTTTTGTTCGGTTTCTAAGGTAGAAAAAACACACAATTTAATGTGTATGGAGAAGTTTGAAATCATGTTGTGTTACTTGTATACATTTTTGTGAAACTGAACTGTTAAAAAAAACAAATATAGGCTGTATATTGGTTCCCGCATCAGGACAGCGTTCTTCTAGTCGCCAGCTGTCGTTCGGAACAGCCTGCAGCCTGACAGCTCTCAAATTAAGCACGTCGCTGCTAACACCTAGCATGATACAAGCAACCTGGGAGGGGGGGGGGGATTTTAATAACATTTTTAATGCTTTACAAACGAAACAATTAGAGAGACAGACAGAGACAGAGACAGAGAGAGGGAGAGAGAGAGAGAAACCCACTATCATATTCATGTGAAGACTTTCTCTTGGGATTGAGGCCTAAATGTGATCAGACCTTTCCGACCCCCATTCCGATTCTCTGTCCCTGTCTCTCTCTCTCTCTCTCTCTCTCTCTCTCTCTCTCTCTTTCTCTCTGTGTGTGTGTGTGTGTGTGTGTGTGTGTGTGTGTGTGTGTGTGTGTGTGTGTGTGTGTGTGATGTTTCGGGGAGAGCATGCGTGAACCGCCATTGTTTTCTGTGATGACTGAATGACATTTTGATGCCACTTGTGCATCCAGAATTCTTCCAGTTGATGCCAGTAAAAAGTCTTAAAGTCTCCAATTCTCCAAGTATGCTGCCGAAGTGCAAACGTATAACCTTCGACAAAAAACAAGAAAAAATAGTTCCCATTGTTGTTTATACAGAAGCATCAAATAAATGCAGATGACTTCGTATGAATATTCATAGTCTTTTGCTGATTCATTGTGCTTTCTTCACAGCACACATCTGATGGTCGAGATGACATTTATTCAACTTATTTTTCAATGATGGTTTGGCTCGGACTTTTTTCATTATCATTCCTGTTTCATGGTGTTACTTGTTCCCCCATATCATTAGGAGATAGAGACAAGACAAGACAAAACAAGACAAATTCTTTATTTCGAGAATAATAGATAAGCACTGGTGTGTTTTTTTGTGTTTTTTTACATCAGTCCCCGCCCTGACCAGGGTATACACTACACAATACTAAATAAAAATAGAACAGGGAGAGAGACAGACCGACAGACACAGAGAGGGAGAGAACACTGAACACTGAAATATTTAATGTCATCAGCTGTAAAGCTCTAGCGCCATTACTATTAATTTTGTTCCAATCAGAACAAAAATGGTGCAAAACAGATAAAATACAACAAAAAGGAAAAACATAATTGAAGCAAAATAAACTACTAAGGGATAAGCGACACTTTGATATTTTGTCATTAGCTTAAAAAAGTCCATGTGACAGGGAGGTACTGTACCTTTTTTCCAGTCGCTTGTCTCCAAGGTTTGAACAGTACACAGCAAACAAAATACAGATAATCCATACAATAACTATTTAAGCATGTGACATCGACACACATCATATCAGTACGAACACATAACAGAGTACACATAAATCATATGAGAATTATTTAAGCCTGTAACATCGAAACACGTTACATCAATACGAACACATAACAAAGTGCACATGAATCATAAATTAATTATTCAAGCATGTGGCATCGACACACATCATATCACCACCAACACATTACAAAGTATTTATGAATCATATAATAATTATCTAAGCCTGTAACATCGGAGCACATCATACCAATATGAACGCATCATAGAATTACTGTGCGGAAACAGACCATCTAAATATAACCCTTCCCCTTTGAAAGACAGAAAGTGGGCAGTGTGGAGAGGAAGGGAGGGGAGGGGAAGTGAGAGAGACAGACAGACAGACAGACAGACAGGCAGGCAGACAGACAGACAGAGAGACAGACAGACAGACAGACAGACTGACAGACAGACAAACAGACAGAGATGGAAGAAGAGAGAGCACATTAAAACTGAGTTATCATCAGTACATCTTTATAGTGGTCTCAAAATTTGAAAGATTCATAAGGAAATAACCAGTGACAGTTCAAACTATATATCATTTTTAGAGCTCATTTCATTTATAAAGTTTCAGAAATACGATTCCATAAACAATACATAATATCTAACAGAGAGAGCGAGAGAGTGAGAGAGAGAGAGGAGATGGGGTGATGGGCAGAGAGAGACAGGGCGAGAGAGACAGAGAGCTAGACACGTGAGTAGGATGTCCAGTGACGTCACGTGATGGCTCCTCTCCTGGCAGTCCTGCACCCCGTGGTGATGGTGCGTGAGGCGGCATGACGACAGTGTGTACAGTGTGACTGGGGGAGGACAGCGGCGGGGTGGGGGGGAGGACAGGGTCGGGGTTGGGGGAGGACAGGGGTGGGGGGAGGACAGGGTCGGGGTGGGGGGAGGACAGGGGCGGGGTGGGGGGAGGACAGGGGTGGGGGGAGGACAGGGGCGGGGTGGGGGGAGGACAGGGTCGGGGTGGGGGGAGGACAGGGGGTGGGGGGAGGACAGAGGGGCGGGGTGGGGGAGGACAGGGGTGGGGGAGACAGGGCGGGGTGGGGGAGGAGAGGGTCGGGTGGGGGAGGAGAGGGTCAGGTGGGGGAGGAGAGGGCGGGGTGGGCGAGACAGGGTGGGGGGAGGAGAGGGTCGGGGTGGGGGGAGGAGAGGGGCGGGGTGGGGGAGGACAGGGGGGGGGAGGACAGGCGGGGTGGGGGAGGAGAGGGTCGGGTGGGGGAGGAGAGGGGGGGGGGGGGAGGAGAGGGGGGGGTGGGGGGGGGGGAGGACCGGGTGGGGGAGGAGAGGGGCGGGTGGGGGGAGAGGACGGGTGGGGGGAGGACAGGGGCGGGGTGGGGGAGAAGGACGGGTGGGGGAGACAGGGGCGGGTGGGGGAGGAGAGGGGCGGGGTGTGGGGAGGACAGGGTGGGGGTG
Source organism: Babylonia areolata (assembly GCF_041734735.1). NCBI lineage: Eukaryota > Metazoa > Mollusca > Gastropoda > Neogastropoda > Buccinidae > Babylonia > Babylonia areolata. Next base: position 5,648,841 of record NC_134909.1, read on the forward strand.
AGGACAGGGGCGGGGGGGGGAGGAGAGGGTCGGGGTGGGGGGAGGAGAGGGGCGGGGTGGGGGAGGACAGGGTGGGGGGAGGACAGGGGCGGGGTGGGGGGGAGGAGAGGGTCGGGGTGGGGGGGAGGAGAGGGGCGGGGGTGGGGGGAGGACAGGGTGGGGGGAGGAGAGGGTCGGGGTGGGGGGAGGAGGAGGGGCGGGGTGGGGGGAGGAGAGGGGTGGGGGGGAGGACAGGGGCGGGGTGGTGGGAGGAGAGGGGCGGGGTGGGGGGAGGAGAGGGTGGGGGGAGGACAGGGACGGGGTGGGGGGGAGGAGAGGGGCGGGTGGGGGGAGGACAGGGTGGGGGGAGGACAGGGGCGGGGTGGGGGGAGGAGAGGGGCGGGGGTGGGGGGAGGAGAGGGTGGGGGGAGGACAGGGACGGGGTGGGGGGGAGGAGAGGGTCGGGGTGGGGGCAGGACAGGGTCGGGATGGGGGGAGGACAGGGTGGGGGGAGGAGAGGGTCGGGGTGGGGGGGAGGAGAGGGGCGGGGTGGGGGGAGGACAGGGTGGGGGGAGGACAGGGTCGGGGTGGGGGAGGAGAGGGGCGGGGTGGGGGGGAGGAGAGGGGCGGGGTGGGGGGGAGGACGGGGTCGGGGTGGGGGAGGAGAGGGGCGGGGTGGGGGGAGGACAGGGGCGGGGTGGGGGGAGGAGAGGGGCGGTTGTGGAGGTGTGTGAATGTATGTGGAAGTGTGTGCACAGTTGTCGGCCTTTGTCCCGTCAGCCTGTTGTGTAACAGCAAGCCGCTGTGGTTCCCATCAACGATTGACAACACGCACAGCTCTTCCTATTCCCTCCCTCTGCCGGAGATCACAGCCACAGCACAGCTCTTCCTATTCCCTCCCTCTGCCGGAGACCACAGCCACACCACAACTCCCTTTACATTACTCTTTGGGCTGTGGCAATGAACCAAAGTCACGTGGGCAGCATTCACTTTGCGCATGTAAAGGAAACCTCAACATGGCAACAAATGGGGTTTGTTTGTTTTTAAAGAAAAAAAAATCAGAGAAATCAGCACCGACAGTTACACAAATACAAATGTAGATGGGGGAAAAGTACAAATGGGTGGCTCTTCACTGTGGCGAAAAGCTTTTCCTGGAGAGAGAATTCCGTGTCAACAGTTATGTTGGTCAGCAAAACGTGCCACTGATTTGTAAGCAACGGGAAAAGAATCACAGGTGTCTGCTAGAATCTTACTACAAGAGAAACGGCCCAATAGTGTTGTTTTAATTTATTTAAAAATATTTTATAGACTGGTGCTTTAAACACATGCATCGATGATTTCAGCCTGTGTTTGGAACAGAATGCTGCAGGTGACAGACACGACAAACAGTTCAGCCATGGTTCACATGTGACATACACAACAAACAGTTCAGCCATGGTTCACAGGTGACAGACAACAAACAGTTCAGCCATGGTTCACAGGTGACAGACACAACAAACAGTTCAGCCATGGTTCACAGGTGACAGACACAACAAACAGTTCAGCCATGGTTCACAGGTGACAGACACAACAAACAGTTCAGCCATGGTTCACAGGTGACAGACACAACAAACAATTCAGCCATGGTTCACAGGTGACAGACACAACAAACAGTTCAGCCATGGATCCCAGGTGACAGACAACAAACAGTTCAGCCATGGTTCACAGGTGACAGACACAACAAACAGTTCAGCCATGGTTTCCAGGTGACAGACACAACAAACAGGTCAGCCATGGTTCACAGGTGACAGACAACAAACAGTTCAGCCATGGTTCACAGGTGACAGACACAACAAACAGTTCAGCCATGGTTCACAGGTGACAGACACAACAAACAGTTCAGCCATGGTTCACAGGTGACAGACACAACAAACAATTCAGCCATGGTTCACAGGTGACAGACACAACAAACAGTTCAGCCATGGATCCCAGGTGACAGACAACAAACAGTTCAGCCATGGTTCACAGGTGACAGACACAACAAACAGTTCAGCCATGGTTTCCAGGTGACAGACACAACAAACAGTTCAGCCATGGTTCACAGGTGACAGACACAACAAACAGTTCAGCCATGGTTCCCAGGTGACAGACAACAAACAGTTCAGCCATGGTTCACAGGTGACAGACAACATACAGTTCAGCCATGGTTCACAGGTGACAGACACAACAAACAGTTCAGCCATGGTTCACAGGTGACAGACACAACAAACAGTTCAGCCATGGTTCACAGGTGACAGACAACAAACAGTTCAGCCATGGTTCACAGGTGACAGACAACATACAGTTCAGCCATGGTTCACAGGTGACAGACAACAAACAGTTCAGCCATGGTTCCCATGTGACAGACAACAAACAGTTCAGCCATGGTTCACAGGTGACAGACACAACAAACAGTTCAGCCATGGTTTACAGGTGACAGACAACATACAGTTCAGCCATGGTTCACAGGTGACAGACACAACAAACAGTTCAGCCATGGTTCACAGGTGACAGACAACAAACAGTTCAGCCATGGTTCACAGGTGACAGACACAACAAACAGTTCAGCCATGGTTCACAGGTGACAGACAACAAACAGTTCAGCCATGGTTCCCAGGTGACAGACACAACAAACAGTTCAGCCATGGTTCACAGGTGACAGACACAACAAACAGTTCAGCCATGGTTCACAGGTGACAGACACAACAAACAGTTCAGCCATGGTTCCCAGGTGACAGACACAACAAACAGTTCAGCCATGGTTCCCATGAAACAGGACATCAGAACTACTCTGCACAGTGTGCACGTGCTGATGAGGTCGGCTGTGTGCCCACATGTTCCCCCCGCCCCCCACCGCCCCCCACTCACCCCCTCCACTCCTCTGGGTGACAGGCTGGCCGAGTGAACGTCCACGCCTTGTGAACATCGCTCATTCCGTCTTGAGGGGAAAACTGTGGAAACTGCCGATTATTTCACTTTCCCAGTCACTGAAGACGCCAGTGCCCAAGGAGACCTGAAGAGCTCTTTGTTGCAGACCTCCAGCCAGACACCACGAGTTCCAGGCACTCACTTGTGTAGCGAGGTAAGCAGGCACTGAGTATCCAGCAAATTAATCAGCCATGACGAAGCAAGTCACGAATCATGTCCAGCTTGGTATTTCCGAGACCCCCCCCCCCACCCCGGAACCCCCCTCCTCCCCTCCACACACACCCACCCACCCCCACCCCCTCGGGTCGTTGGCAAAGAGGTTTTAGGACCAAACCCAATCTCTTCGCCAATAGCTTTTCCCCCAAAGCAGTCTCTCTAACAAATCCAGTACTTTTATTAAAGTTCTTAAAGAGAATTGTGCACCGAACATCCGTTTACCTGAAGATCTAGTCATCAGCCCCATCTGTATGTAATGTGTAATATGAGGCTTATGTTCAAAGGCATGTGTGTGTGTGTGTGTGTGTGTGTGTGTGTGTGTGTGTGTGTGTGTGTGTGTGTGTGTGTGTGTGTGTGTGTGTGTGTGCGCGCGCGCGCGCGCACGCACAAGTACTTATACTGATATGCACGTGTGTAAAATTCTACAATAGCTGTATTTTTACATCTATGTTTTACCTTTTTATATACTATTCCCCACCCCACCCCATTATTCTTTGTGATCCCGGTGCACTTGGTAATAAAGACCTATTCTATTCCATTCTTTTCCATTCTATTCTATTCTGTGTGACCAGAAGACCGGAAGAAGAAGACACCAACGTCCACACGGGGCAGAAGACACGGGAAGCACTGAGCACCTTGCCACCAGTCATGGCCGTCTCGCTGTGTACATCAACAGCTGAGGTCACGGTGATGAAACACGAGCTCCAGTGCTGCAGAATCCAGGCCAGAAAAGAAACGAGTGGATGTGGCCATCAGACAGTTCCAGTATGACCATTCAGGATCAAGAGAAAAATAATTAACATACAGAAGTGTCAACACTTTCTCAAGAAGGTAACAAAATCGGTTTGACGTGGACAGGGTAAAGGAAACAAACTGACGGAGTTTGACAGCGATGGTTTTGACTGAAAAGAGACACGGCTGAACCGAGCAAGGAAATGAAGACACTGAGGAAGAGAACGTTTCCCTCCAGGCAGCGGAAACATCAAGGGCGGGGGACGGACACAGAGCAGGAAGGACGCCAGGTGTGACAGAACATTTAGTCAGATCATGGCTGATGTCGTATTGGTGGAGGTGAGGCTGGCTAAACAGATATCAGTCTGCTGCATTTGATTGTCCGATTCAACCAAGCCAGCAGACACACACACACACATACACACACACGCACTAAAATGCTTCTGCATGCTAAGAAGTGTGGATTTCTCTCTCTCCTCTCTCTCTCTCTCTCTCTCTCTCTCTCTCTCTCTCTCTCTCTCTGTGTGTGTGTGTGTGTGTGTGTGTGTGTGTGTGTGTGTGTGTGTGTGTGTGTGTTTTAACTTTGACACTGATTTGAATTCGGTAAAACATGACGCAAGTAGGTATAGTTTATTGTGACTTTAAAACAATAAAAACGGAAGTAGAAAAGGTACATGAAATGAACTACCTGACTTGACAGGACAAACACAGTCACAACCCCAAACCTCCCACCTTGACAGCCTTTCCCCGAATTTTATGGCTTGCAAGAGATCTCTTTTTTCTGACTTAATGCTGCTGATCTGTTATAATTGTAATCTTTTTTTTTCCTTTTTTTCTCAGTCTGACAGAATCTATATAGCAAACTGAGCTATTGTAGTGAAAATGTGATGATTGTTCGGGAGTAAGACTTTTCTTTCAAAGATTACGAACGAAAGTGTATAATATATTGATAGATGAATGAATATGGGGGCAACGTGAAACTTATTAGCAATTCATTTTCATCTGAGTTTGTGTGAGGAACTGTCACCTGTAGTTATACAGTGTGTTATTGTCACCCGAGGTTGTACAGTGTGAGGTACTGTCACCTGTAGTTATACAGTGTGTTACTGTCACCTGTAGTTATACAGTGTGAGGTACTGTCACCTGTAGTTATACAGTGTGTTACTGTCACCTGTAGTTATACAGTGTGTTACTGTCACCTGTAGTTATACAGTGTGTTACTGTCACCTGTAGTTATACAGTGTGAGGTACTGTCACCTGTAGTTATACAGTGTGTTACTGTCACCTGTAGTTGTACAGTGTGTTACTGTCACCTGTAGTTATACAGTGTGTTACTGTCACCTGTAGTTGTACAGTGTGTTACTGTCACCTGTAGTTGTACAGTGTGAGGTACTGTCACCTGTAGTTGTACAGTGTGTTACTGTCACCTGTAGATATACAGTGTGTTACTGTCACCTGTAGTTATACAGTGTGTTACTGTCAACTGTAGATATACAGTGTGTTACTGTCACCTGTAGTTGTACAGTGTGTTACTGTCACCTGTAGTTGTACAGTGTGTTACTGTCACCTGTAGTTATACAGTGTGAGGTACTGTCTCCTGTAGTTGTACAGTGTGAGGTACTGTCACCTGTAGTTGTACAGTGTGAGGTACTGTCACCTGTAGTTGTACAGTGTGTTACTGTCACCTGTAGTTATACAGTGTGTTACTGTCACCTGTAGTTGTACAGTGTGTTACTGTCACCTGTAGTTATACAGTGTGTTACTGTCACCTGTAGTTGCACAGTGTGTTACTCTCACCTGTAGTTGTACAGTGTGTTACTGTCACCTGTAGTTGTACAGTGTGAGGTACTGCCACCTGTAGTTATACAGTGTGAGGTACTGTCACCTGTAGTTATACAGTGTGTTACTGTCACCTGTAGTTGCACAGTGTGTTACTCTCACCTGTAGTTGTACAGTGTGTTCCTATCACCTATACACTGTGATCCTATCACCTATACACTGTGTTCCTATCACCTGTACACTGTGTTCCTATCACCTATACACTGTGTTCTTATCACCTGTACACTGTGTGTTAATGTAACAGTACACACGTGTGTGTGTGTGTGCGTGCGTGTGTGTGTGTGTGTGTGTGTGTGTGTGTGTGTGTGTGTGTGTGTGTGTGTGTGTGTGTGTGTGTGTGTGTGTGTGTGTGTGTGTGTGTGTGTGTGTGTGTGTGTGTGTGTGTGTGTGTGTGTGTGTGTGTGTGGTTTGGGTGCGTGTGTGTTTGTGTTTGTGGTTTGGGTGTGTGTGTGTGTGTGTGTGTGTGTGTGTGTGGTGTTTGGGTGCGTGTGTGTGTGTGTGTGTGTGTGTGTGTGTGTGTGTGTGTGTGGTTTCGGTGCGTGTGTGTTTGTGTTTGTGTGTGTGTGTGTGTGTGTGTGTGTGTGTGTGTGTGTGCGTGCGTGTGTGTGTGTGGTGTTTTGGTGCGTGTGTGTGTGTGTGTGTGTGTGTGTGTGTGTATGTGTGTGTGTTTGTGTGTGGTGTTTGGGTGCGTGTGTGCGTGGTGTTTGTGTGTGTGTGTGTGTGTGTGTGTGTGTGTGTGTATGTGTGTGTGTGTGTGTGTGTGTGTGTGTGTGTGTGTGTGTGTGTGTGTGTGGTTGTGTGTGTGTGTGTAAGATGAAAGGGGGCTGCAACACGTGTTTAGCGCGACATGAAGATGAGGGGTCCAGAGCTCGGCATCACCTGTCATGTCATCACACGTCATGTCACCACCTGTCATGTCACCACCATTCATGTCATCACCTGTCATGTCATCACCTGTCATGCCACCACCCGTCATGTCATCACCAGTCATGTCATCACCTGTCATGTCACCACGTGTCATGTCACCACCAGTCATGTCACCACACGTCATGTCACCACCCGTCATGTCATCACACGTCATGTCATCACCTGTCATGTCATCACCCGTCATGTCACCACCTGTCATGTCATCACACGTCATGTCATCACCCGTCATGTCATCACCTGTCATGTCATCACCTGTCATGTCACCACCCGTCATGTCATCACCTGTCATGTCACCACCCGTCATGTCATCACCTGTCAGGTCACCACCTGTCATGTCATCACAAGTCATGTCATCACAAGTCATGTCATCACCTGTCATGCCATCACCTGTCATGTCATCACCTGTCATGTCATCACCTGTCATGTCATCACCTGTCAGGTCACCACCTGTCATGTCATCACACGTCATGTCATCACCTGTCATGTCATCACACGTCATGTCATCACACGTCATGTCGTCACCTGTCATGTCATCACCCGTCATGTCATCACCTGTCATGTCATCACACGTCATGTCATCACACGTCATGTCGTCACCTGTCATGTCATCTCACGTCATGTCGTCACCGGTCATGTCACCACCCGTCATGTCATCACACGTCATGTCACCACCCGTCATGTCATCACACGTCATTCGCCACCTGTCATGTCACCACCCGTCATGTCATCACCCGTCATGTCATCACCTGTTATGTCATCACCTGTCATGTAATCACCTGTCATGTCAGCGTGAAATGTGTCAGTCCTGTCCGAACATGACCTTCACAACACCAAGAGAAGGCAACTGCTGTCCCAACTATCTGCGCTAGAAACTGATTATAATGGAGAGTGTCTTGCCCAAGTTACACCCCCACTCTCTCGGCCAAGAGGGTTTTCTTCTTCTGCTGTGTTCGTGAGCTGCACCTCCTACGTTCACTCGAATGTTCAAGAGTGGGCTTTTACGTGTATGACCGTTTTTACCCCGCTATGTAGACAGCCATACTCCGCTTTCGGAGGGGGTGGTGGTATGCTGAGTATGTTCTTGTTTCCATAACCCACCGAACGCTGACATGGATTACAGGATCTTTAGCGTGCGTATCTGATCTGCTTGCGTATACACACGAAGGGGGTTTAGGCACTAGCAGGTCTGCACATATGTTGAATTGGGAGATCGTAAACACCACCCTTTACCCACCAGGCGCCGTCGCCGTGATTCGAACCCGGAACCCTCAGATTGAAAGTCCAGCGCTTTAACCACTCGGCTATTGCGCCCGTCCAAGAATGTTTTAAGGCAGTCGGCGTTGGGATGGTTCCCAAAGACCAGATAACTCACTCAGAGTCAGTTCAATCTTGCCTCCAAATTTCAGAGTCATAGTCATTCACAGAAAGACAAAGGTGTAAATGAATTCCCATTGCAATGGACAAACCATTGATCACACAGTTCTAACTCTGCTGTTGACCTTAGTGTAAGCGGATGTCAATCTGCGATATATGTGTGAAACCTTCACTAATGGAATTGTCACGCCATAATAGATCGTAACATTGATGCTTTCTGTTAGCAAATTGACAAATGTTTTCTTACAATTTTAATTTTATCCGATGACATCAGTTGACAGTTGAACTGATTTTGAGGAATTTACTTCGGCGGAACGTACTGTTCTCTTTATTTACAAAAAAACAAAACAAAAACAAAACAAAAAAGACCACTTCTTGTAAGTACAACATGAAATGTAATGTATCTCATCTGGAGCACCGCTTTTCCTCAGAAGACAATGTCACTCTACATAAGTGTGTTTCCTGTAATTATGTAAACATTGACAATTCCTGTTATACCTTATATCTTAATCTTGACATTTTAGAAAAAGAAGATCATCAATAAATACGCAGAACAGAAGTGGCCCTAGAACGGATCCTTGAGGAACTCCACTTTTTATTGCTCCTATAGGAGAGAAGCAACCATGTGACAAAGCCATATTGTGTTGTGTTGGAAAGAAATGAATCGAAAAGGTGTAGTCTGGCTGTTGCGTGGGTGTTGCGTATTGCAGCTGAGATACAAAGACACTTTTTAAAGTAATATTTTGTGGTCAATAAGATTTCTTTAAGTTAAGAAAAACAGCACCTACGATTTCACTGCAATTGATGCCAGACAGCCGTGAATCATCCCAACGAGCTAATGCTGTTTGACATGAATGACAATGACTGTCGGAAACTCGACTGCAGAGGATGGGAAAGCTTGTGATTTTCAAGGTATTGCATAAGCTGATTATTAACATGTCTTTCGAGTGGTTTCGATTAATTTGACAGAAGTGAAATAGGTCTAAAGTTGTTCAGATCTGACGGGTTTTTTTTTCCACTTAGGTAATAGAATAACTTTTGCTGCTGTTGTTTAGACTGGAAATGAGAGCACCAACTTCGTGGAATGCGAGGAGAGGCATCTTGAAGGAATCTCTTGTTGAAGCCTGCTCTCACAGAACGTCAAAAGAGAGGGAGGCATCTTGAAGGAATCCCTTGTTGAAGCCTGCTGTCACAGAACGTCAAAAGAGAGGGAGGCATCTTGAAGGAATCTCTTGTTGAAGCCTGCTCTCACAGAACGTCAAAAGAGAGGGAGGCATATCTTTTTTAGCGCATAGTGCTTTGTTGACTCAGCTATGCTTACGAAATGAGTATTGAATGTATCAGGCGACCATGTGTAGTGTTCTGAATATTTAACACGAAATTTATGAGTAATTTCATAAATTGCTTACCATATGGAGGAAGTATCTTCATTGGCAGTTAACATTCTGTTGAAGCATGCTTGTTCGGAAGCTTGAATGAAATAGAAGCATAGAGACACTGAGGAAGAGGGAGAGAGACAGATAGAGCGGGGGTGAGGGAGATGGGGTGAGGGGGGGCGGGGGGGGGGGGGGGGCAAGAAGGGAGAAATAAAAGCATGAGTTAGTGAAGCGTGTTAGTTACAACGTTTGCTTCGACCTCATTTAATTATATTTCTTTGTTCGTCTCTAACCAGGCTTTTACCTATTTCATTAAACCCATTAATGTACACATACCCACATCCCCGCCCTCCAACACCGCCACATACAGAGAACACACACACACACACACACACACACACACACACACAACATACACAACGCACACACCCATATACACACCCACACCCACCCATCCACACACACACATACATATACATATGATTATCTATCTATCTATCTATCTGTATATATATATATATATATATATATATATATATATATATATATGTGTGTGTGTGTGTGTGTGTGTGTGTGTGTGTGTGTGTGTGTGTGTGTGTGTGTGTTAACAGAAAAACTGAATACAGCAGATTAAACTTATACAAGAAAATTAAAAGAAACGATTATCGAGTTGAGAATTCTCTAACTGAGCGAAGTGATCCTGCTCACAAACGAGCTCATAAGCTCACATGATTTGAATTTTGAACGAGGAAGATTTGACAAACATCCCGAGAGAAGAGAGGTTATGTGATAGGTATGAAGTTGCTGAAGACGAATTCTATTTCCCAGATACGTGTATCTTGTTTCATGATTTGCGGAACAACCTAATTAAGACTGTACAGCAGAATAATCAAGTATCAGATATGACCACTCCAAAGATACGGGAGAATTTCCTGAAACCAAGTAACTTATTCAATTGCGATGGTTGTCTAAAAAAATACTCACCTCGTATGTATTTGACTGCATGCGTCTTACATAACTGTGTTTGCTGGGTTTTTTTGTTTTGTTTTGTTTTTTTGTTTGTTTGTTGGGGTTTTTTTTGGTGGTTTTTTTTTTTTTTTTTTTTTTTTTTTTTTTGGGGGGGGGGGGGGGGGGGGTCCTTTTGTTGTCTCTGCTAATCCTTTAGGACTTCATGACAATGAATAAAATGAACTCGAGTCGAGTGACACAGAAGGTCACGTCACACCTTTTGACTCCTATGGCGACAGCAGGTTGCTGAAGGGTGATGGTGCACTGTGGACCTCTCAAGCACTGTGGACCTCTCATCACTCACTGTGGAGCCCTCACTCACTCACTCACTGTGGAGGTCTCACTCACTCACTGTGGAGCTCTCACACTGTGGAGCTCTCACTCACTCACTCACTGTGGAGCCCTCACTCACTCACTCACTGTGGAGGTCTCACTCACTCACTCACTGTGGAGGTCTCACTCACTCACTGTGGAGGTCTCACTCACTCACTCACCGTGGAGGTCTCACTCACTCACTCACTGTGGAGCCCTCACTCACTCACTGTGGAGGTCTCACTCACTCACTGTGGAGCTCTCACTCACTCACTCTCTGTGGAGGTCTCACTCACTCACTGTGGAGGTCTCACTCACTCACTGTGGAGCTCTCACTCACTCACTCTCTGTGGAGGTCTCACTCACTCACTGTGGAGCTCTCACTCACTCACTCTCTGTGGAGGTCTCACTCACTCACTGTGGAGGTCTCACTCACTGTGGAGCTCTCACTCACTCACTCACTGTGGAGGTCTCACTCACTCACTGTGGAGGTCTCACTCACTCACTGTGGAGGTCTCACTCACTCACTCTCTGTGGAGGTCTCACTCACTCACTGTGGAGGTCTCACTCACTCACTGTGGAGCTCTCACTCACTCACTCTCTGTGGAGGTCTCACTCACTCACTGTGGAGGTCTCACTCACTCACTGTGGAGCTCTCACTCACTCACTCACTGTGGAGGTCTCACTCACTCACTGTGGAGGTCTCACTCACTCACTCACTGTGGAGGTCTCACTCACTGTGGACGTCTCACTCACTGTGGAGCCCTCATTCACTGTGAAACACTCACTCACTCACTGTGGAGCCCTCACTCACTGTGGAGCTCTCACTCACTGTGGAGCCCTCACTCACTCACTGTGGAGCCCTCACTCACTCACTGTGGAGCTCTCACTCACTGTGGAGCCCTCACTCACTCACTGTGGAGCTCTCACTCACTGTGGAGCCCTCACTCACTCACTGTGGAGCTCTCACTCACTCACTCACTGTGGAGCCCTCACTCACTCACTGTGGAGCCCTCACTCACTCACTGTGGAGCTC
>NC_134909.1:5668085-5675585 GCF_041734735.1 Babylonia areolata
ACATGCCATGATTCTAACCGACTCAATGAACCTCATACAGAAAATTGAAAACGGAATGGGAAGCCCAGAGTGGCATAAGGCAATGCGCAACTTTCAGATTAAAAAACTCACATGGTCATACTGCCCGGGACATGCAGGTGTTAAGGGAAATGAGCGAGCTGACAGACTTGCTGGTAACGCAACACCAACGAGCGGCCTACATCTAGGAAAATCGGAAATCCTCAGAAAAGTCAAAGAATATCAAAAAGAACAGGTACAAGGCCATCACACCATCGATCGCCTCAAAGAAATAAAAGCAGAGAGAGGGAGTGGCCGTAAGTCTAACATTAAAGGTAGAGCACGATGCTTTGCTAATCAAACAAATATCGGCATCATTTCCAAACCAACATTGCGCAAATTTCTTCAAAACGGAACAGAGTCTCTGTGGGCTTTTCCAAATACAATAGACTGAGCAACACACTAGATGCCACGTTCTTGGCATCAGAGATCTTTTCCCATCCCTCTTGCGGCCAATCAGTGGCAGCCTATGTGCGTGTGTGTATGTGTGTGTTTGTGTGCATGTGTGGGTCTGTATTTTTGAGTGCGTTTGTGCATGCGCGAGAGTGTAAGTGTACACAAGTGTCAGTAGAGTTCTGTGCACGAGCGTGTGTGTGTGTGTGTGTGTGTGTGTGTGTGTGTGTGTGTGTGTGAGGGGGAGGTGGGGGTGCGGGGGGAGGTGGAGTAGAGGATGAGGTATGTGAGTATATGCATGCCTACACTGTGGGAGCAACAGGATATTGGAACGTATATATATATATATATATATATATATATATATATATATATATATATATATATATATATATATATATATCTTTGTACATATGTGTGTGGAGATATGGGCATATGTGTGTGCGCTTGTACAAGTAAGTGTTCATCTCTCTCTCTGTGTGTGTGTGTGTGTGTGTGTGTGTGTGTGTGTGTGCCATGGAAGCTGTGATACGTAGACTAGAAATGAGTGTGTGGAGGACGGGGGTAGAGGAGGTGCAGGGTAATGTGTGTGGTGTGTGTGTGTGTGTTGGAGCTCATGTACGTTTATATGTATTTGACTGTGCTTTCATATATGTGAAACTGCATGTTCGGTGCATATCTGTTATGCATGTGTGGGTGTATATGTGAATGTGTGTTTTCATGTTTTACATCTATTTGCTTTTTTTTTTTTTTTTTACATTAAAGTTATTATTTATTATTTATTTATTTATTTGTGTAAGCTTATCTATCATTTATTCACCTTTTTTTTTTCCTCAAGGCCTGACTAAGCGCGTTGGGTTACGCTGCTGGTCAGGCATCTGCTTGGCAAATGTGGTGTAGCGTATATGGATTTGTCCGAACGCAGTGACGCCTCCTTGAGCAACTGGAACTGAAACTGAAACAGATACAAAAATGGTCCAAATTTGTGCAAGAAAACCGTTCTTTTCACGATAAAAATAGAATAAATCATACTGATCACGCTGACATAAAGTTGACCGCTGAAGGTGGGCGGGAACATGATTAGATTTTGATTATTAATGATTATTTTTCACACATCTGGCCATGACAGATACCATACAGAAAATAAGAGAACTCTATGGGGTCAAAAGTGAACAAACATTTTCAATTTCATGTATTTTATACTAAATCGATAAAAGACTCAAATTCGCTTCATGAATGTTTTCCAGTTTCTTACCAGACATGACATTTCATGAAGAATGAAAACAGTATTATACTGACTGCAAAGGTGAATTTACGAAGGCAACATGGGATCATTTAGTTCGTAAGTACAATTTTGTTGTCATTTTACGTAATGCACAACTTGGAAATACTTCATGCTCTGCTTATTAACGAGTAGTATATAAATATCTAAATGTGTATTAAACTAGGTTTGTTTCAGTGAACATTGTCGGAGCACTGTCCAGAAAATTAATTCAGAAAGCATGGAAGGCAGATGATGGTAAAATCGACCAGCATCATGTCTTGATGTGAAAAACAAAACGGTATGAAATACATCTTTTTCTTTGGAAATGAACCGCTGTTTGCAAATGTGATTCACGAACCCTGACGCAGTAGACACTACAGTTTACCGTGGGAAAGAAAATGTATCTGGCTGGAGTATGGAGGTGGCAAAATGAAGTGCATCAGATGGTCATGAAGAGCAAGACTGCCTGGAAGATGAAAATGGGTCAGTCTCCAGAACTTTGTTGGAAATCGGGGTCTCTCAGTCTGATGTGTTTACAAGTGTTTACAATGATTATTCAAATATTTTACATGTTATCAGGATTGCAATTGAATAGAGAAATGTCTGCAACAATTTTGTGAGAATCTGTTTGTCCTTGTTTCTTAAATGTGTTGAAAATTATTAAAAACATCCAAAATTTCACGCCATTGTGACATGGCAATGTGTCTGAACTTGAAATGGTGAAAAACAAATAAGTACAGATCTTATTAAAATCCAGTACATACAGACCTGATCTATATTCGATCATCAATAAAAATGGTATATTAAGTTTGAAATATTACGCAAAAAACCCCGCGTGACAGACGTAAACAACCACTTGACATGTTTTTCATTCGTTCAAAGGCAAGCACATTCATGAATACACCACACGTTCTTTACTTGCAGCAGGTGGTCAACTCATCTATCTTCGACAGGACATACTCATTTTCTGGTAAAAATGTCTATTCAACTACTTAAAAGCAATCGACGTCGCATATTAATTTTCACTTCCGCTTTTCTATGTTACTTCTGTACATGTAAACGGCCCAATAAAAATATACATGCAAACAAAATTAGAACTGTTTTCATATAAATCATGCGGATTCATTGCGGGAAAGCGTAAATCGGTTTGACAAACACCCTTCAATCGTGTGTGTTTGAACACAGATTCAGAGAATGTGTTGTTTCCAACAACATGTGAAATGTACATATATGTTACACGGAAATCTCCCATATGTTCATTCGCCCCATTGGTTGCTATATTGTTTGAAAATAAACTGTTTAAATTAATTTCGACTTTGTTATTTTTTTGTTTATGCATTTTTCTCTCATCCGATTACGTTTAGACACAATCACTGTTTGAGACACATGGCGAGATGCCGTAATATTCGGATACTGGCGTAAGATTTCGAAACAAGTCAATTCATGTTGTTCGATAAGACTGATTTTAGTTGAATACTTGTTGCATCAAAAATTGCAAACAGCAAAGTTCAAAGTAGAAAATCACCCCTTATCATTACCTTGATTCTGGTTTAAGCTGTCTTGTGAAGTTATATCACGAAATGTATTATCAGTTCACGTGACAGACGAAGCGTGGAATGAAAAATATCGTACCCGAAACACATCAGTCCCTACGATCTTATCGTATTGCAGAATTTGATTAGAACAGCCATATTTTACATCACACAAGTTATGAAAAACTGTGCACTGATTGTGAAAGAAAGAAAAAGAAGTTTGAAGCATTTCACGTTTTGAAGTGCTTGAGATGAAGTCAAGTGTTACGTTCGGACACGGAAGACATGTTCTTCCGTTCTGCTTCACACAGATAATAAAATTTCTTATTCTTAGTTTTTGTTTTGGTTGTTGTTACTTTGTTTTGGCTTTATTTTGTTTTTCCTCATAGTTTTACTTTGATTGCATTTTGTTTTTCTGTAATCCTACATATTTGTACACTGTGAGGATAAAGCTAATCACTTTTCTGTTTATTGACCGAATACAAAGATACAAAGAATCCGGTGCTTTTATCGCAATTATTCAGATAAAGAGGATAACTTTTGTCAAGTAATATAAATAATACTGTTCCCATTTCATAATATAATCAACAGTAGTACTTTAAACAGTTAGTCATTGGAGAGAAATGATGTGAAAATGGAGTGCTACGTTTCTGAAAAAAAAAAAATCATCCAGGGTGGGGAAGTTAGTCTAGGTATTGTCGGTTCCATGTTACATATGTCCTAAGTTTTTAGGTAATCATTGAAAAATACATAATTTTGCTCAGACTTTCTTTGATTTCGTTGAATGGGATAAGGATTGCATGATAGATTCATTATTAGCATTATCATGAATCCAGTAATTCAAACATCTATGTTAGGAAAGTTAGTTTGGGTAACTTGGGTTCAGTGTTACACATGTAAAGTGCTATATATAAATTCCCATGATATCGAATCAAAGGCTTTCTCAAAGTCTACCGTGAGAATCTGGCCAGGTTTGTTTTGTTTTTTTGGTTTGTTTTTTTTGTGTGTGTGTGCAAGAAACAATATATCATACATTAAGCGGATATTACCTCCAATATATCTTCCTTTTAGAAAACCTGTTTGAGCTTTATAGATTAATTTTGGTAATAACAGTTTCAGTCTATTGGAAATGCATGATGAAGCTATCTTATAAGCAGTATTAAGCAAAGAAATGGGACGCCACTTTTTTTTTTCCAAAATGCTTTTCTTTATTTTCCTTAGGAATTAGTGAAATAATACCAAATCGCTGAGTGACTGACATATTCCCTGATGACAAGCCAAAATTCAATGAACGCACTAACCAAGTACAAATATCACAAAATAAAATCTTGAACCACCCCTGTAAACTAACGTATCTTAAACCAACTCTTTTAACTTACGTAACCACCCATATAAACTAACGTATCTTGAACCACCCTGTAAACTAACGTATCTTAAACCAACTCTTTTAACTTACGTAACCACTCCTATAAACTAACGTATCTTGAACCACCCCTATAAACTAACGTGTCTTAAACCATCTCTTTTAACTTACGTAACCACCCCTATAAACTAACGTGTCTTAAACCATCTCTTTTAACTTACGTAACCACCCCTATAAACTAACGTGTCTTAAACCATCTCTTTTAACTTACGTAACCACCCATATAAACTAACGTGTCTTAAAGAAACCCAGTAGTTGGGGTCTTTTTTCACTGTACCTGTTAATTCTGTAGCCATCAGACAGTGCTGGGCTTTGGACATGGTGTTGTGCTGGGCTTTGGACATGGTGTTGGAAAGTGTAGCGGCTGAAGGACACACAGTGCAACAGACAGTGCTGGGCTTTGGACATGGTGTTGGAAAGTGTAGCGGCTGAAGGACACACAGTGCAACAGACAGTGCTGGGCTTTGGACATGGTGTTGGAAAGTGTAGCGGCTGAAGGACACACAGTGCAACAGACAGTGCTGGGCTTTGAACATGGTGTTGGAAAGTGTAGCGGCTGAAGGACACACAGTGCAACAGACAGTGCTGGGCTTTGGTGGAAAGTGTAGCGGCTGAAGGACACACAGTGCAACAGACAGTGCTGGGTTTTGGACATGGTGTTGGAAAGTGTAGCGGCTGAAGGACACACAGTGCAACAGACAGTGCTGGGCTTTGGACATGGTGTTGGAAAGTGTAGCGGCTGAAGGACACACAGTGCAACAGACAGTGCTGTCAATGAGCCGCGTCACGTGATGCAAGCCACGTGATGCCTGCAGGTGACACCTTGATTTGAATACTGCTGAACAACCTGCTGGCTGGTCATTATACGTCCGTGATTAATTACAGTTTATAGCTTAAACATTGGGTGCATACCCCCCCCCCCTCTCTCTCTCTCTCTCTCTGATTATATTATTGCATGGATAAGCATGCCTGCATATATATATATATATATATATATATATATATATATATATATATATATATATATATATATATATATATATGTCTAGAGAGACAGACAGACAGACAGACAGACAAAGACACACACACACATTAAACCCACACACACACACACTGGCACACACGCGCACAAAAAGTGCGTGTGTGTTAAATGTGTGTGTGTGTGTGCGTGTGTGGATGGGTGGATGGATGGATAGACGTGAAGGTGTAACTGTGTCCACAAGTCCAGCTCAATGCCCATGACCGGCAGTGCGCCAAACCAATGCCGACACCGGTGTCAGGTCTAAACCTGCCCCTCCCACCTTCCGTACGTCCCCTGGGGAATGAATTAGTGTGTGTGTGTGTGTGTGTGTGTGTGTGTGTGTGTGTGTGTGTGTGTGTGATCAATGATATATATATATATATATATATATATATATATATATATATATATATATACGCGCTGCGTTTCACAGATTTTTGTGGTAGCGTTCAACATAATTATTGTCTTTTACTTTTTGACCTTTCACTTCAGCCTTTGACGTTTTTGTTTTGTTTGTTTGTTTGTGTGTGTGTGTGTTTGTTGTTGTTGTTGTTGTTGTTGTTGTTGTGTGTGTGTGTGACAAGCCTGTGGATGCACAAATAATTTCATCTTATTGAATCGTATCGTATCGGATTACATTGTATTGTGTTGTATTGCATTGTGTTCCACTTATTGTCATTATCGCTACTGAGTGGTTTATTTATCGATGTATTTAGTTATTGAGTTGGTTTGTTATTTTTCATTTGCCTAATTCTTATACAGTTTTATTTTACTTGTTTTATATTTACTTCGTTCTGTTTATTTCTTTATTTTGAATTTAATGATTCACCTCCCCCGTCAAGGCCTAACGAAGCGTGCTGAGTCATTCTGCAGGTCCGGCATCTGCTAAAACTGATGTGGTGTCGCGTACATGGATTTGTCCCAACGCAGTGACGCCTCCTTAAAAAACTGAAACTGAACACTGCCTTGTATTGTATTGTATTGTATTGTATTGTATTGTATCGTATTGTATTGTATTGTATTGTATTGTATTGTGGTGTATTGTATCGTATTGTATTGTATCGTATTGTATTGTATCGTATTGTGGTGTATTGTATTGTATTGTATTGTATTTTTGTATTGTATTGTATTGTATCGTATTGTATTGTATTGTATTGTATCGTATTGTATTGTAGTGTGTTGTCAGTATTGTATTGCATTGTATTGTATTGCATTGTATTGTATTGTCAGTGTTGTATTGTATTGTCAGTATTGTATTGTGTTGTATTGTCAGTATTGTATTGTGTTGTATAGTCAGTATTGTGTTATATTGTATTGTCAGTATTGTATTGCATTGTATTGTATTGTCAGTATTGTATTGCATTGTATTCAGTGTATTGTGTTGTCAGTGTTGTATTGTGTTGTATTGTCAGTATTGTATTGTATTGTCAGTATTGTATTGTCAGTATTGTATTGTCAGTATTGTATTGTATTGTATTGTATCCAATCGGTACCCCATGTCAGTCCGGAGCTGCCAAGAACGGCCAGGGCTGTGTCTGTCTGCTGTATTTCCGGGGATACCGCTTCATGACGGCAGCCGGATTGGCCCAGCTGGAGATGCGAACCCACCAGTGGACTGCACCCCATCTCCCCGATCAGTTCATACCACCCCCCTCGGCACTGCGCTCAACAGCAACCTCCCACAAAACGACAATTTTCCAACAGACCCATGCTGGTCGTCAAGTGGAAGAAGAGAAAGCGCGACTTCTATACCAAGGGAGGCAGCAGCCGCTAGCTTGGTGTTCATGGTGTCATACGCACTGACCTCCCT
>NC_134909.1:5683085-5688085 GCF_041734735.1 Babylonia areolata
TTGTGGAGGTGACGCTAACCAGCACTTTTCACTCAGTGAGGGTGCACGTCATCTGTCACGACACCTTCACCCCCTGTGACGTCATGGCTGTCTCCGCGCGGCCCTAGGACAAAGAGACAATGACGTCACACGAACATCAATTTTAATCTTGTCTATGGTGAAGAGACATCAGGTTTTGTTAATTTATGTTTTGTTTTGTTTTTCTTCAAGGATTAAAAACAAGAAAGTTGTTGCGGATCATATATTTATACACGCGCCGCGCGCACAAGACGCATTCACAGACACACACACACACACAAACACACAAACACACACACACACACACACACACACTCACACAGCATACACATGCACGCACGTACACACACACACACACACACACACACACACACACACACACATCACGCGTACACATAAGCGAGCACACACACGTACGCACTCATACACATAAACAGACACGTACACAACTACACACACACGCA
Source organism: Babylonia areolata (assembly GCF_041734735.1). Classification (NCBI taxonomy): domain Eukaryota; kingdom Metazoa; phylum Mollusca; class Gastropoda; order Neogastropoda; family Buccinidae; genus Babylonia; species Babylonia areolata. The sequence continues at coordinate 5,683,568 of NC_134909.1, forward strand.
CGCGCGCGCGCGCGCGGACACACACACACACACACACACACACACACACACACACACACGAGTTAAAGACTTCGAAAATGGAACACAGAAAGAGGGGGAGGGGAGGGGAGAGGGGGTAGGGAGAGAGAGAAGGGGGAGGAGGCTGTGCAGTAGAAGAGACGTAATTCATTCACAAATACGCGGCTAGATTTGTGTTCCTGTTCAGCGTGTTTTGTTTTAATAATCATATTTTGTTCAGTGTGCTTTTGTTCTATCCTGCTTTGTTATTCATTTTTGGTGCGTGCGTGCGTGCGTGCGTGTGTGTGTGTGTGTGTGTGTGTGTGTGTGAGAGAGAGAGAGAGAGAGAGAGTGGTGTTTGTGTGTGTGTGTGTGTGTGTGTGTGTGTGTGCGCGTGTGTGCGCGCGCGCGTGTGTTTCTGTGTGTGTGTGTGTGTGTGTGTGTGTGTGTGTGTGTGTGTGTGTGTGTGTGTGTGTGTGACTGAAACCTGGCTGAATGACACAGGAAACCAATGATGCATACCTAAATGCAGCTCTCAGCTCTGTACCCAGGTAGGCAGCCTGTTGTGCAGCTGACTCCGTGTTTGTTAAGAGCTTAGAACCTTGGCCTCTGACCGGGGATAGGTACTGAATACACATCCATATCAATCAGATAGATAGACAGATAGATAGATAGACAGGTACAGACAGACAGGTACAGACAGATAGGCCAGATACAGACAAGGCAACGTATTCACGACTCTAAACCCGCTCACAAGAAAAAAATCAGTTTAGTAAACACACACGCACGCACGCACGCACACACACACACACACACACACACACACACACACACGCGCGCGCGCGCGCACACACACACGCACGCACACACGCACACTCGTGCGCACATGCACACACTGTTATCACAGACTCTTCATACGTGTATATCACATGAAAACGCCTAAATGATTTTTTGTAATTTCTTGTATTTTGCTTTTTTTTAATTTTTTTTTTTTTTTATCACAACAGATTTCTCTGTGTGAAATTCGTGCTGCTCTCCCGAGGGAGAGCGCGTCGCTACACTACAGGGCCACCTTTTTTTTCGTTTTTTTATTTTTCCCTGCGTGCAGTTTTGTTTGTTTTTCCTATCGAAGTGGATTTTTCTACATAATTTTGCCAGAAACAACCCTTTTGTTGCCGTGGGTTCTTTTACGTGCGCTAAGTGCATGCTGCACACGGGACCTCGGGTTATCGTCTCATCCGAATGACTAGCGTCCAGACCACCACTCAAGGTCTAGTGGAGGGAGAGAAAATATCGGCGGCTGAACCGTGATTCGAACCAGCGCGTTCACATTCTCTCGCTTCCAAGGCGGACGCGTTACCTCTAGGCCATCACTCCACTTATGATGCAATGTCATATCACAATACTTAAAACTATTTCCGATATCATAATAAACAAAAATCCCATCACAACTGAAGTACAGTGATGACAGCTATACACATACCTCCCATAATACACCTGATGTACAGTGATGACAGCTATACACATACCTCCCATAATACACCTGATGTACAGTGATGACAGCTATACACATACCTCCCATAATACACCTGATGTACAGTGATGACAGCTATACACATACCTCCCATAATACACCTGAAGTACAGTGATGACAGCTATACACATACCTCCCATAATACACATGATGTACAGTGATGACAGCTATACACATACCTCCCATAATACACCTGATGTACAGTGATGACAGCTATACACATACCTCCCATAATACACCTGATGTACAGTGATGACAGCTATACACATACCTCCCACAATACACCTGATGTACAGTGATGACAGCTATACACATACCTCCCATAATACACCTGATGTACAGTGATGACAGCTATACACATACCTCCAGCAAACAGATGTGCTGTGCAATGATGACAGCTATACACATACCTCCAGCAAACAGTTGTGCTGTGCAATGATGACAGCTATACACATACCTCCCATAATACACCTGATGTACAGTGATGACAGCTATACACATACCTCCAGCAAACAGTTGTGCTGTGCAATGATGACAGCTATACACATACCCCCAGCATAATACAACGGATGTACAGTGATGACAGCTACACGTTCCTCCAGCAAACAGTTGTGCTGTACAGTGATGACAGCTACACGTTCCTCCAGCAAACAGTTGATGACAACATTGTTCCCACGTCTTTCCGCCTGTCAGCAGGGAACGACCTTGATGAATAAAAAAAAGTGATAAAACATCTCCGGGCATTCATTTCTTCCTGGTGCACCATCGTGAGTGTACTGGGTCCGTGGAGAGAGGGAGGCGTTCTACATTGGTATGCAGCAAAAGACCCTCAACAAACAACATAGACACACATCGAACACATTATCTACACCCTAAAACTAGCAACACACATACCTCTCACCGTATCTAAAATCCTTGTGGTAGTGATGGTGGTGGCGGTGGTGATTTTGATGGTCAACATCATTATTATCATTGTCATCATCAAAACAGAAGTAACTGAAGGAACACCACACACACACACACACACACACACACACACACACAGTACTCAAACTCAACACACCAGCTCTGTACACCCCCAGCCTCCACTTCCCCATTCACTCAGCACCCCCACCCCCCAGAAAAATAAAACAACAAAACCAAATCTCTCAGAGGGCTCAGTGCAAGTGGACAACCACCCAGTGGTGACCTCGGGCTGCTAATGACCCGTCTGTTATGCAGGTGTGGGTGGGAATTTGAGGGGGGGGGGGGGGGCAGTGTATGGAAGGGGGAGGATTCAGATGGTTGACAAAAGGAGAGATGGTCCTCTGAATGCCATGGGTGAAAAAAAAAAATCCCTACACCAAGATTGTCCCTGGATATTTTTTTTTCCGTTGATTATGGTTCTTATTTCTTTTAAGAAAATTTGTTGTCCAACAATAATGATTACCCAACAGGATACATATGTGTACCGCAGGGGGAGCTAACAGAGTATGTGTGTGTAAGTGACTGTGGCAGCTAGGTAAATAAGCCAGTGTGCTAACCCCTCGTTTAGAAGATTCATTCATTCGTTCACTCTGTCTCTCTTTATGTCGCCCTCTCTCTCTCTCTCTCTCTCTCTCTCTCTCTCTCTCTCACTCTTGTATCATCATCATCATCATCATTTTTTTGTGTACAGTGCACTTCTTCGGCGGCATGTGTGCGTGCGTGCGTGCGTGTGTGTGTGTGTGTGTGTGTGTGTGTGTGTGTGTGTGTGTGTGTGTGTGTGTGTGTGTGTGTGTTCAACGGACACACAGTAATGACATAACCAAAAATAACCAGATGATTCATGTCCACAGCGCACCGTCAGACTTTCAAGTTTAATAATAAATCATCTTTGCCCAGATAACAGATACCTATTTTCATGCCAGACGTTATCCTTCTCTGGGCACAGTGAAATTGAATTCACTGCCCCTACCTCCACTTAAAGGCCATGGGACCTTTAACTTTTTTTTCTTTTTTTTTTATATATTTACACTTCTAACCATACATCTGATTGTGTCAACAAATGTCCGGGTCCAAAATTAGACAGGGGGTGGGTGAATTTTCAATGTGCACGAGGCACGAAACATTGTGCGACATGTCAGAGAGAGGGGAGGACGACAGGGGTGATGAAGGGGGAGGAAGTAGGAGGAGAAGGGGGAGGGGGTTGTGGCATGGAGGGGAGGTGGAGGTGGAGGTGAGGGGGGTGGGGGACAGAGAAGGACAGCTAGGAGTCAGCCTCGAACAGCGTTCTCCTTTGTCACTCCTGCCCACACTCCACACCACGACTCAGTCCCTGGACTTGACACTTCTGTGTGCGCTGCGTTGAGAACAAGAGGACACCCTGCAGTCCCCTCGTGTTGTGTGAATGCCTGTTGACTTGATTCCAGCACATTCTGGACGTTAATTCCATCACCGCTTGTATGATGTTGGCGTCACGGGAGAACGAGACAAAGGCGGCGTGAGCTCAGATAATTTTTCACTCGTGCCCACTCCCACAGGTTGCTGTGTGTGTCTTCTTCTTCTCTTCTTCTTTGTGAAGAATCACTGGGGCGCCGCACAGAACTGTTCACCGAATTCCTGCTTCATGTCTGTTGTGTGTCACAGCCTGGGTTTCAGCAAATGGTTTCGTTGTTTCCGCTCCATCAACAGAAACTGAGGAAGCTGGGTGTTTACCAGAACAGGGGCTTCATGATGGCGGTCAGCAATGATTGCCATGTCCGTGACACAGGACACGCTGACTGTTCAGGGTGTGAAGACAAACTGACCTGTGTCCCCCTGCAGTGTGGCGTTCCTGCATTCTGGGCTGGCTTCCTCGTCACTTGTCATCCCATGTAGAGGGAAAAGAGAGGAAGAAAGTTTGTACCCGTCTTCCGACACTGATGAAAACTGGACTCAAATTGTCCCCTTTTTTGTTTGGTTCTTAACCAAGCATCTTAACACAGGCGCGTGCACACACAAACAACAGCAAACAAACGAAAACGATA
>NC_134909.1:5700585-5725585 GCF_041734735.1 Babylonia areolata
AATGCCAAGCCCCTTAAGAGAGAGACATAGGATAGAAAACGAGAGAGAGAGAGCAGTGTGTGTGTGTGTGATGCGTGTGTGTATGTGTGCGTGCTTACGTACGTGCGTGTGCGCGCGCGCGCGCGTGTGTGTGTGTATGTGTGTGTGATTGAGTGTGGAAGTGAGAGAGAGAAAGACACACAGAGAGAGTGACGAGAGAAGAGAGTGAGAGAGAGAGAGAGAGATAAAAGAGAGAGTGAGTGAATGAATGAACTAATGAATGGTTTATTCATTATAGGCCAAGGTTCCTAAAGAGAGAAAGAGGGGGACAGACAGACAGACAGACAGGATAAGACCTTCGTTTTACAATGATACATTTCTGCTGGGTATGTGTGAAGAACACGTCACATGTACAATGAACGTTTTTTCATCTCTCTCTCTCTCTCTCTCTCTCTCTCTCTCTCTCTCTCTCTCTCTCTCTCTCTCTCTCTCTCTCTCGCACACACACACACACTCTCTCTCTCCCTCGTTCTCCCCCCTCTCTCTCTCCTCTCTTTCCCCTTCACACTAACTCTCTCTTCTCACCCTCTATTTCCTCTCTCTCTCACTCTCTCTCCGTCCTCTCTCTCTCACACACTCTCTCTTCTCTTTCTACCCCCACCCCCCCACCCCCCTCTTTTTCTCTAACCCCTCCACACAGGCGATGTCGTTGTCATCGTGTCAGACCAGCGATGACAGTCGTGACCACTGAAGAAGGACCAGTGGTTGTGACGCTAGGTGGACCAGTGGTTGTGACACTAGATGGACCAGTCTAGATGGACCAGTGGTTGTGACGCTAGATGGACCAGTAGTTGTGACGCTAGGTGGGCCAGTCTAGATGGACCAGTGGTTGTGACGCTAGATGGACCAGTGGTTGTGACGCTAGATGGACCGGTCTAGATGGACCAGTGGTTGTGACGCTAGATGGACCAGTGGTTGTGACGCTAGATGGACCAGTAGTTGTGACGCTAGATGGACCAGTCTAGATGGACCAGTGGTTGTGACGCTAAATGGACCAGTGGTTGTGACTCTAGATGGACCAATGGTTGTGACACTAAATGGACCAGTGGTTCTGACGCTAGATGGACCAGTGGTTGTGACACTAGATGGACCAGTGGTTGTGACACTAGATGGACCAGTGGTTGTGACGCTAGATGGACCAGTGGTTGTGACACTAGATGGACCAGTGGTTGTGACGCTAGATGGACCAGTTGTTGTGACCCTAGATGGACTAGTTGTTGTTACCCTAGATGGACCAGTCTAGATGGACCAGTGGTTGTGACACTAAATGGACCAGTGGTTGTGACACTAAATGGACCAGTGGTTGTGACGCCAGATGGACCAGTTGTTGTGACCCTAGATGGACCAGTTGTTGTGACGCTAGATGGACCAGTGGTTGTGACGCTAGATGGACCAGTCTAGATGGACCAGTTATTGTGACGCTAGATGGACCAGTGGTTGTGACGCTAGATGGACCAGTGGTTGTGATGCTAGATGGACCAGTCTAGATGGACCAGTGGTTGTGACGCTGGATGGACCAGTAGTTGTGACGCTAGATGGACCAGTCTAGATGGACCAGTGGTTGTGACGCTAAATGGACCAGTGGTTGTGACGCTAGATGGACCAATGGTTGTGACACTAAATGGACCAGTTGTTGTGACCCTAGATGGACCAGTTGTTGTGACCCTAGATGGACCAGTGGTTGTGACGCTAGATGGACCAGTCTAGATGGACCAGTTATTGTGACGCTAAATGGACCAGTGGTTGTGACGCTAGATGGACCAATGGTTGTGACACTAAATGGACCAGTGGTTGTGACGCTAGATGGACCAGTGGTTGTGACGCTAGATGGACCAGTGCTTGTGACGCTAGATGGAACAGTTTTTGTGACCCTAGTTGGACTAGTTGTTGTGACCCTAGATGGACCAGTCTAGATGGACCAGTGGTTGTAACACTAAATGGACCAGTCTAGATGGACCAGTGGTTGTGACGCTAGATGGACCAGTAGTTGTGACGCTAGGTGGACCAGTCTAGATGGACCAGTGGTTGTGACGCTAGATGGACCAGTGGTTGTGACGCTAGATGGACCGGTCTAGATGGACCAGTGGTTGTGACGCTAGATGGACCAGTGGTTGTGACGCTAGATGGACCAGTAGTTGTGACGCTAGATGGACCAGTCTAGATGGACCAGTGGTTGTGACGCTAAATGGACCAGTGGTTGTGACGCTAGATGGACCAATGGTTGTGACACTAAATGGACCAGTGGTTGTGACACTAGATGGACCAGTGGTTGTGACGCTAGATGGACCAGTGGTTGTGACGCTAGATGGACCAGTTGTTGTGACACTAGATGGACCAGTGGTTGTGACGCTAGATGGACCAGTTGTTGTGACCCTAGATGGACTAGTTGTTGTGACCCTAGATGGACCAGTCTAGATGGACCAGTGGTTGTGACACTAAATGGACCAGTGGTTGTGACACTAAATGGACCAGTGGTTGTGACGCCAGATGGACCAGTTGTTGTGACCCTAGATGGACCAGTGGTTGTGACGCTAGATGGACCAGTCTAGATGGACCAGTTATTGTGACGCTAGATGGACCAGTGGTTGTGACGCTAGATGGACCAGTGGTTGTGATGCTAGATGGACCAGTCTAGATGGACCAGTGGTTGTGACGCTGGATGGACCAGTAGTTGTGACGCTAGATGGACCAGTCTAGATGGACCAGTGGTTGTGACGCTAAATGGACCAGTGGTTGTGACGCTAGATGGACCAATGGTTGTGACACTAAATGGACCAGTTGTTGTGACCCTAGATGGACCAGTTGTTGTGACCCTAGATGGACCAGTGGTTGTGACGCTAGATGGACCAGTCTAGATGGACCAGTTATTGTGACGCTAAATGGACCAGTGGTTGTGACGCTAGATGGACCAATGGTTGTGACACTAAATGGACCAGTGGTTGTGACGCTAGATGGACCAGTGGTTGTGACGCTAGATGGAACAGTTGTTGTGACCCTAGTTGGACTAGTTGTTGTGACCCTAGATGGACCAGTCTAGATGGACCAGTGGTTGTGACACTAAATGGACCAGTGGTTGTGACGCTAGATGGACCAGTGGTTGTGACGCTAGATGGACCAGTTGTTGTGACCCTAGATGGACCAGTGGTTGTGACGCTAGATGGACCAGTCCAGATGGACCAGTTACTGTGACGCTAGATGGACCAGTGGTTGTGACGCTAGATGGACCAGTCTAGATGGACCAGTGGTTGTGACGCTAGATGGACCAGTCTAGATGGACCAGTAGTTGTGACGCTAGATGGACCAGTAGTTGGGACGCTAGATGGACCAGTGGTTGTGACGCTAGATGGACCAGTGGTTGTGACCCTAGATGGACCAGTCTACATGGACCAGTGGTTGTGACACTAAATGGACCAGTGGTTGTGACGCTAGATGGACCAGTGGTTGTGACGCTAGATGGACCAGTCTAGATGAACCAGTTATTGTGACGCTAAATGACCAGTGGTTGTGACGCTAGATGGACCAATGGTTGTGACACTAAATGGACCAGTGGTTGTGACGCTAGATGGACCAGTGGTTGTGACGCTAGATGGACCAGTGGTTGTGACCCTAGATGGACCAATGGTTGTGACGCTAGATGGACCAATCTAGATGGACCAGTGGTTGTGACACTAAATGGACCAGTGGTTGTGATACTAGACGGACTAGTGGTTGTGACACTAAATGGACCAGTGGTTGTGATACTAGATGGACTAGTGGTTGTGACACTAAATGGACCAGTGGTTGTGACGGACACTAGATGGACCAGTGGTTGTGACACTAGATGGACCAGTGGTTGTGACACTAGAGGGAACAGTCTAGATGGACCAGTGGTTGTGACACTAGATGGACCAGTCTATATGGACCAGTGGTTGTGACACTAAATGGACCAGTGGTTGTGAAGGACACTAAATGGACCAGTGGTTGTGACGGACACTAGATGGACCAGTGGTTGTGATACTAGATGGACCAGTGGTTGTGACACTAGGTGGACCAGTCTAGATGGACCAGTGGTTGTGATACTAGATGGACCAGTGGTTGTGACACTAGATGGACCAGTGGTTGTGACGCTAGATGGACCAGTGGTTGTGACGCTAGATGGACCAGTCTAGATGAACCAGTTATTGTGACGCTAAATGACCAGTGGTTGTGACGCTAGATGGACCAATGGTTGTGACACTAAATGGACCAGTGGTTGTGACGCTAGATGGACCAGTGGTTGTGACGCTAGATGGACCAGTGGTTGTGACCCTAGATGGACCAATGGTTGTGACGCTAGATGGACCAATCTAGATGGACCAGTGGTTGTGACACTAAATGGACCAGTGGTTGTGATACTAGACGGACTAGTGGTTGTGACACTAAATGGACCAGTGGTTGTGATACTAGATGGACTAGTGGTTGTGACACTAAATGGACCAGTGGTTGTGACGGACACTAGATGGACCAGTGGTTGTGACACTAGATGGACCAGTGGTTGTGACACTAGAGGGAACAGTCTAGATGGACCAGTGGTTGTGACACTAGATGGACCAGTCTATATGGACCAGTGGTTGTGACACTAAATGGACCAGTGGTTGTGAAGGACACTAAATGGACCAGTGGTTGTGACGGACACTAGATGGACCAGTGGTTGTGATACTAGATGGACCAGTGGTTGTGACACTAGGTGGACCAGTCTAGATGGACCAGTGGTTGTGATACTAGATGGACCAGTGGTTGTGACACTAAATGGACCAGTGGTTGTGACACAAAATGGACCAGTGATTGTGACGCTAGATGGACCAGTGGTTGTGACACTAAATGGACCAGTGGTTGTGACACTAAATGGACCAGTCTAGATTGACCAGTGGTTGTGACACTAAATGGACCAGTGGTTGTGACACTAAATGGACCAGTGGTTCTGATACAAGATGGACCAGTGGTTGTGACACTAAATGGACCAGTGGTTGTGACAGGTGGTGACTCTGGCCGTCTATTCCTTCTTCGCGGCCTGTCTGCTGGGTCGTCAGTTCCTGGACTCCAGCAAAGGCTACCCGGGGTACGAGTACGACTCCTACGTACCCGTCTTCACCCTGCTGCAGTTCACCTTTTACATGGGGTGGCTCAAGGTCAGCTCGACAGTGACACTGTCTCACTGTCCCACGCTGTTTCACTGTCCCACACTGTCTCACTATCCCACACTGTTTCACTGTCCCACGCTGTCTCACAATCCCACACTGTCTCACAATCCCACACTGTATCCCACACTGTTTCACTGTCCCACGCTGTTTCACTATCCCACACTGTCTCACTATCCCACGCTGTTTCACTATCCCACACTGTCTCACTATCCCACGCTGTTTCACTATCCCACACTGTCTCACTATCCCATGCTGTTTCACTATCCCACGCTGTTTCACTATCCCACACTGTATCCCACACTGTTTCACTATCCCACGCTGTTTCACTATCCCACACTGTATCCCACACTGTCTCACTATCCCACACTGTCTCACTATCCCACACTGTATCCCACTCTGTCTCATAATCCCACACTGTATCCCACACTGTCTCATAATCCCACACTGTATCCCACACTGTCTCACAATCCCACATTGTATCCCACGCTGTCTCACAATCTTACGCTGTCTCACAATCCAACAATGTATCCGACATTGTCTCACAGTCCCACACTATCTCACACTGTCTCACAATCTATCCAACACTGTCTCACAATCCCACACTGTCTCACAATCCATCCCACACTGTCTCACAATCCCACACTGTCTCACAATCCATCCCACACTGTCTCACTATCCCACACTGTATCCCACACTGTCTCACAATCCCACACTGTCTCACAATCCCACACTGTATCCCACACTGTCTCACAATCCCACACTGTCTCACAATCCCACACTGTATCCCACACTGTCTCACAATCCCACACTGTGTCACAATCTCACGCTGTCTCACAATCCCACACTGTGTCACAATCTCACGCTGTCTCACAATCCCACACTGTCTCACAATCCCACACTGTCTCAAATCCCACACTGTATCCCACACTGTCTCACAATCCCACACTGTCTCACAATCCCACACTGTATCCCACACTGTCTCACAATCCCACACTGTCTCACAATCCCACACTGTATCCCACACTGTCTCACAATCCCACACTGTCTCACAATCCCACACTGTATCCCACACTGTCTCACAATCCCACACTGTCTCACAATCCTACACTGTATCCCACACTGTCTCACAATCCCACACTGTCTCACAATCCCACACTGTATCCCACACTGTCTCACAATCCCACACTGTCTCACAATCCCACACTGTGTCAAATCTCACGCTGTCTCACAATCCCACACTGTATCCCACACTGTCTCACAATCCCACACTGTGTCACAATCTCACGCTGTCTCACAATCCCACACTGTCTCACAATCCAACACTGTCCCACAATCCCACACTGTCTCACAATCTCACGCTTTTTCACAATCCCACACTGTCTCACAATCCCACACTGTCTCACAATCCAACACTGTATCTCACACTGTCTCACTATCCCACACTTTCTCACAATCCAACACTGTCTCACAATCCAACACTGTCTCATAATCCCACACTGTATCCCACACTCTCACAATCCCACACTGTCTCACACTGTCTCACAATCCCACGCTGTCTCGCACAGTGTTGTCTTCGCTAACGTCATCATCATCAAGATCGTTGTTGTCGACGTCCCCCCCCCCCCCCCCCCCCGCCCCTTCCCCTCTCTCTCTCTTCTTTTTCACTCTCCTCTTTCTCTCAGATTTGCATCATAAAAGTCAAGACACCAACTGGCGTTGACAAAGGAAATGTTGTTTTTTTTTATGTTAGAAAATAATAAGGAAAAAACAAAAACATAAAAAACAGGAAGACTTCCATCGCTTTCTGACACATTACAATGGAGGGTGCTTTGAGAATGACCAAGCTTATCAAAATCACACACTATCTCGTAAAGTGCAAGAAAGCGCGGGGTTGTGGGAAAACGTGCGTTTGCGAGAAAGCGTGTGCTTGACCACGTGTGGGGGTGATCACTGTTCAGTACAGTGCGTGAGCGAGTTGACTGGGTGTTGTGTGTGTGTGTGTGTGTGTGTGTGTGTCCTTATGTTTCTGTGTGTGTGTGTGTGTGTGTGTGTGTGTGTGTGTGTGTTTGTGTGTGTGTGCCTGCCTGTCTGTCTGTCTGTCTCACTCTCTATCTCGCTGTGTGTGTGTGTGTTTGTGTGTGTGTGCCTGCCTGTCTGTCTGTCTGTCTCACTCTCTCTCTCGCTGTGTGTGTGTGTGTGTGTGTGTGTGTGTGTGCCTGCCTGTCTGTCTGTCTGTCTGTCTGTCTCACTCTCTCTCTCGCTGTGTGTGTGTGTGTGTGTGTGTGTGTGTGTGTGTGTGTGTGTGTGTGTGTGTGTGTGTGCCTGTCTGTCTGTCTGTCTCACTCTCTCTCTCGCTGTGTGTGTGTGTGTGTGTGTGTGTGTGTGTGTGTGTGTGTGTGTGCCTGTCTGTCTGTCTGTCTGTCTGTCTGTCTCACTCTCTCTCTCGCTGTGTGTGTGTGTGTGTGTGTGTGTGTGTGTGTCTGTCTGTCTGTCTGTCTGTGTTTGTCCATATGTCAATGATGTGATCTTCCATCCTGTTTTCTATGGATCCCAGGTGGCGGAACAAATGATCAACCCTTTCGGTGAGGATGATGATGATTTCGACATCAACTGGCTTCTGGACCGACATATGGCAGTACGTTTTGTAACTTTTAGTCACTTAGTCAACACATTTTGTACCGTTTAATCACTTTGTCAACACGTTTTGTAGCGTTTAGTCACTTTGTCAACACGTTTTGTAACTTTTAGTCACTTAGTCAACACATTTTGTACCGTTTAATCACTTTGTCAACACGTTTTGTAGGTTTAGTCGTCACTTTGTCAACACATTTTGTACCGTTTAATCACTTTGTCAAACGTTTTGTAGCGTTTAGTCACTTTGTCAACACGTTTTGTAGCGTTTAGTCACTTTGTCAACACGTTTTGTAACTTTTAGTCACTTAGTCAACACATTTTGTACCGTTTAATCACTTTGTCAACACGTTTTGTAACTTTTAGTCACTTAGTCAACACATTTTGTACCGTTTAATCACTTTGTCAACACGTTTTGTATCGTTTAGTCACTTTGTCAATAGGTTTTGTATCGTTTAATCACTTTGTCAACACGTTTTGTATCGTTTATCGTTTACTTTGTCAACACGTTTTGTATCGTTTAGTCACTCTGTCAACACTTTTTGTAGCGTTTAGTCACTTTGCCAACACCCTCTGTATCGTTTAGTCACTTTGTCAATATGCTCTGTATTGTTTAGTCACTTTGTCTACACGTTCTGTATCGTTTAGTCACTTTGTCAATATGCTCTGTATTGTTTAGTCACTTTGTCAACACGTTCCCTATCGTTTAGTCACTTTGTCAATATGCTCTGTATTGTCACTTTGTCTACACGTTCTGTATCGTTTAGTCACTTGGTCAACACGTTCTGTATCGTTTAGTCACTTTGTCAATATGCTCTGTATTGTTTAGTCACTTTGTCAACACGTTCCCTATCGTTTAGTCACTTTGTCAATATGCTCTGTATTGTCACTTTGTCTACACGTTCTGTATCGTTTAGTCACTTGGTCAACACGCTCTGTATCGTTTAGTCACTTTGTCAAAAAGGTTTGTATCGTTCAGTCACATGGTACCTTTCCTAACGTCACTTAGTTTGTCAGTACGTTTTGTAAGGTTTAGTCACTTAGTTTGTCAGTACATTTTGTAAGGTTTAGTCACTTAGTACGTTTTGTAAAGTTTGTCAGTACGTTTTGTAAGGTTTAGTCACTTAGTACGTTTTGTAAGGTTTAGTCGCTTAGTCAGTACGCTTTGTAAGGTTTAGTCATTTAGTCAGTACGTTTTGTAAGGTTTAGTCACTTAGTTTGTCAGTACGTTAGGACACACGAAGGGGGTTCAGACACTAGCAACCCTGCGAGCATGTTGATCTGGGAGATGGATTAAAAAGCGCAGTTACCGAGATTCGAAGCCGGGACCCTCAGATTGGAAGTCCGACGCCTCCAGCAGGTGCTTTGTGTGATGTGTGCTGTGACGTGTCAGGTGCGCTCTGTGACGTGTGCTGTGACGTGGCAGGTGTGTTGTGTGACGTGTGCTGTGACGTGGCAGGTGTGCTGTGTGACGTGTGCTGTGACGTGGCAGGTGTGTTGTGTGACGTGTGCTGTGACGTGGCAGGTGTGCTGTGTGACGTGTGCTGTGACGTGGCAGGTGTGTTGTGTGACGTGTGCTGTGACGTGGCAGGTGTGCTGTGTGACGTGTGCTGTGACGTGGCAGGTGGCCTTCGCCTTGGTGGACCAGTGCTGCCGGACACACCCCCCTCTGGTGCGGGACCAGTTCTACGAGGAGGCCGTCATGCCCGAGATGCCCTACACTGTGGCCTCCGCCAGCTCCAGGAGACCCAACTTCCTGGGGTCCTCCTTCAACATCAAGTGTGTGTGTGTGTGTGTGTGTGTGTGTGTGTGTGTGTGTGTGTGTGTGTGTGTGTGCGAACATGCGTGCATATTGTACTTATTATTTCCCATTATAAATCCATTGCATGTGTTCGCGCACGTGGCATGCGGTGTGTGAGAGATGAGGTAGCTGTCCGTGAGATGACGTAGCTACCCGTAGCTGTGTGAGAGATGAGGTTGCTGCTGTGTGTGAGATGAGGTAGCTGTGTGAGAGATGAGGTAGCTGTGTGTGTGAGATGAGGTAGCTGTGTGAGAGATGAGGTAGCTGCTGCGTCAGAGATGAGGTAGCTGTGTGAAAAATGAGGTAGCTGCTGTGTGAGATGAGGTAGCTGCTGTGTGTGAGATGAGGTAGCTGTGTGAGATGAGGTAGCTGCTGTGTCAGAGATGAGGTAGCTGTGTGTGAGATGAGGTAGCTGTGTCAGATGAGGTAGCTGCTGTGTCAGAGATGAGGTAGCTGCTGTGTCAGAGATGAGGTAGCTGCTGTGTGTGAGATGAGGTAGATGAGGTAGCTGCTGTGTGTGAGATGAGGTAGCTGCTGTTTCAGAGATGAGGTAGCTGTGTGTGAGATGAGGTAGCTGCTGTGTGTGAGATGAGGTAGCTGTGTGTGTGAGATGAGGTAGCTGCTGTGTGAGATGAGGTAGCTGCTGTGTGTGAGATGAGGTAGCTGCCCGTGCTGTGTGCAGTCACCTGGCCTCGGAGGACCCCAAACACCCCGGGTCCGTGGACACGGAGGGACTCCGCCGTCGGAGCCACGGGTCGTTCGCCGGCTCTGTGCTCAGCTTGTTTCCCTTCAGGGCCCACAAGTCAGTGCCGTGACGGCCGTTTTCTTACCTTGCCCTGCCTTACCTTACCTTACCTGTCCTACTTTACCTTACCTTGCCCTGCCTTACCTTACCTTACCTTGCCCTGCCTTACCTTACCTTACCTGTCCTACCTTACCTTACCTTGCCCTGCCTTACCTTACCTTACCTGTCCTACCTTACCTTACCTTGCCCTGCCTTACCTTACCTTACCTGTCCTACCTTACCTTACCTTGCCCTGCCTTACCTTACCTTACCTTAACTTGCCCTGCCTTACCTTACCTTACCTGTCCTACCTTACCTTACCTTACCTTGCCCTGCCTTACCTTACCTTACCTTGCCCTGCCTTACCTTACCTTACCTGTCCTACCTTACCTTACCTTGCCCTGCCTTACCTTACCTTGCCCTGCCTTACCTTACCTTACCTGTTCTACCTTACCTTACCATGCCCTGCCTTACCTTACCTTTCCTACCTTACCTTACCTTGCCCTGCCTTACCTTACCTTGCCCTGCCTTACCTTACCTTACCCGTCCTACCATACCTTACCTTGCCCTGTCTTACCTTACCTTGCCCTGCCTTACCTTACCTTGCCCTGTCTTACCTTACCTTACCTTACCTTGCCCTCCCTTACCTGTCCTACCATACCTTACCTTGCCCTGCCTTACCTTACCTTACCTTGCCATGCCTTACCTTACCTTGCCCTCCCTTACCTTACCTTACCTTGCCCTGCCTTACCTTACCTGTCCTACATTAACTTACTTTCCCTGTCTTACCTTACCTTATCTTATCCGTCTTACTGTACATTACTTTTATGTTATCGCATTTTACTTTTATATTACTTTACTTTGTGTTATCTTATCTTATCCTATCATACCTTACCTTACCTAATCATATCTCACCATACCATACCTTACCTTATCCTATCTTGACCTATCTTATCCTATCATACCTTACCTAACTTTACCTTATCCCATCTTGACCTATCTTATCATATCATATCTTACCTTACCTCACTTTACCTTATCTCGCCGTACCTTACCTTAACTTATATCACCCTACCTTACCTTACTTTACCTTATATCACCCTACCTTACCTTACTTTACCTACCTTCTCTCCACCTGCCCTGTCCTATCATACTTTACCTGACCTTACACTGTGGTTGTGGCGGTGTTTGGGGCGGGGCACTGTCTTCCATCCATTACCTATTTCCCGTTCGTTTCAACTGGCTGTGTCGTCCTGGCCCGCCGCCTCCCTCACTTGATCTCGCCTCCATGGGTCGGACTGTATCGGCTACTGTCCGTTCCCGTTCTGCCTGTTCCCTTCACTGCCATCACCCCTCTGTCTGTCTCTCTGTCTGTGTCGGTCTCTCTCTTTCTCCAACACAAACAGTGACACACACACGCGCGCGCACGCGCACACACACACACACACACAGACACACACACACACAGGCACACACAGACACGCAGACATACAGACATAGACACAAACACACAGGCACATTCTGATATCACTGATAGTGAAAAGACGCTAAACTAAAGAACGAACATAAGCACGCACGCACACAAACACGCACACACACGCACGCACACACGCACACACACACACACGATCGTGAACAGAGCCTGTTGCAGAAATATAGAACAGTACCGCTAAGTTACATGCTACAAATAAGATACGACTATTTCAAACATGTTAACCACCACTACCACCACTACTAGTAACAACAACAACAACAACAACAATCATGTCATTGTGATGTCATGATGATGATAGATATGATGGTGATGATGATGGTGATGGTGATGATTGACATCATGATGATGATGATGATGATGATGATTGAATCATGATGATGATGATGATGATGATGATGATGATGGTGATGATGATGATTGACATGATGATGATGATGATGATGATGATGATAAACAGCCAAGTTGCCTGCATGTTTCACAAAGCCGCCTGCTGTCGGGGTCACGTGATACGATCGACTCTGGAGAACATCCGGGTCGTGTGGTGGCCAACAAGGGAGGCTACTTGCAAGTGCCGCAAGTCGCCCCCAGCAATGACAAGTCTCGCAGCATCTCGCTCGACATGTCCAATGACGAGACCATCAGACTGGGCGTAAGTATGAGCTTGATTTGTCATGGGTCCCTCACTGTTCGGTTTGCTCTCCGCTCGTTGTCAGGTTGTTCGTTATGTCGTTGTTGATGTCGTTGTTGTTGTCGCTGTAGTTGTTGTTGTTGTAGTTGTTGTTCTTGTTCTTGTTGTTGCTGTTGTTGTTGTTGTTGTTGCTGCTGCTGTTGTTGTTGTTGTTGTCCATATTGTTCTTGGTCTCGAATCCTGTCCTTCGTGTTCTTGGTCCACGTGACGATAGCCTCGAAATGGCCTTAGTGGTCGGCGAGGCTCTAAGCACCATCAGTTGATTTGATTTTTGACGGGTGCAATAACCGAGTGTTTAAAGCGTTGGACTTTCAATCTGAGGGTCCCGGGTTCGGATCTCAGTGACGGTGCCTGCTGGGTAAAGGATGGAGATTTTTCCGATCTCTCAGGTCAACATATGTGCAGACCTGCTAGTGCCTGAACCCCCTTCGTGTGTATACGCAAGCAGAAAATACGCACGTTAAAGATCCCGTAATCCATGTCAGCGTTCGGTGGGTAATGGAAACAAGAACATACCCAGCATGCACATCCCCGAAAGAGGAGTATGGCATACACGTGTAAGCCAGCTCATGTACA
Organism: Babylonia areolata; assembly: GCF_041734735.1. Classification (NCBI taxonomy): domain Eukaryota; kingdom Metazoa; phylum Mollusca; class Gastropoda; order Neogastropoda; family Buccinidae; genus Babylonia; species Babylonia areolata. Next base: position 5,713,759 of record NC_134909.1, read on the forward strand.
TTCGAGTGAACGTGGGATTGTAGCCCACGAACGCAGAAGAAGAAGAAGAAGACGATTTGATTTGAATCTATTGTTGTTGTTCTTCTTCTCCTCTTCCTTCTTATTTTGTTCTTGTTGTTCTTCTCCCATTCTTCTTGACATCGTTCTGCCCCCTCTCTCCAGACTCTGAACAGGTAAGTCTTTTTCTTTCAGTCCCAGTTTGCTTTCCCCGCGTATTTGAGGTGCTGAACACAATTGTTTGTGGTCTCTGCTGACAATGGAGATTGTGTCATTTGTTGTTGTTGTGTCTATAAGTGTGTATACTCGAGCCAAAGGACATTGTTGGGGTGAACTTGCAGTTGCAGAAAATAAAGTTGTATCTGATCTTAACTTATGTGTCCATACCTTTACTTTTCCTTCTCCTGCCTTACCTTACCTTATCATACCTCATCTTACCTTATCATATCTTACCTTACCTTATCCTACCTTACCTTACCTGAGCTTACCTTACCTTACCTTACCATATCTTACCTTATCATAGTTATCATACCTTACCTTATCTTGTCTTACCTTATCCTACCATATGGTACCTTACCTTACCTCATCTTACCATACCATACCATACCATACCATACCGTACCATGCCATACCTTACCTTACGTCATCTTGTCTTGCCTCGTCTCGTTATCTCGTCTTACCTTACCTTACCTTACCTTACCTTACCTTACCTGATGACGACGCCTGGTTCAGATCCCGGACTACCGGGAGCGGTCCTTCAGTGACCGGGTGTCCACGACCTCCGAGGCCGACACCCCGGTCCGCAAGAAGAGCTCCCCGCACAGGTTCAACTTCCTCCTCACCAGGGACACCTCCCACCCCGCCTCCCCCAAACCACCCAGGTATCGTTTGGCTGGTGTGTGTGTGTGTGTGGGGGGGGGGATATTCATCTTCGCACTTGCACTCACTTAACACAGAGCACGCTTGTACATATGCATACAGACACGCGCAGGAATACACTAACACTCACAGAGAGAAACCCACACGCAGACACAGACACATGGTACATATACACACACAAATGCACGTGAACACACACACCATATGCACACACGCAAATACATACGCGCGCGCACAGACATACACATACACACACAGACACACGCAAACACACACACACACACACACACACACACACACACACACACACATTAACACTAACGCACGTAAATAACCATGTTCGAACACAGAGTACAGGACAGAACAGTACAGCACAGCTCAGTCTAGCACAACACAACACAACACAGCACAGCAGAGTATAGCACAGCACAGTACATACAACACAGTATAGCACAGCTCAGTACAACACAGCTCAGTATAATTATGACAACACAGTATAGCACAAAACAACACAGCACAGTATAGCATAGCACAGCTCAGCACAGCACAGTACAGCACAGCATGGCACAGCTCAGTATAGGACAGCACAGTATAGCACAACAGAACACAGCACAGTATAGCACAGCTCAGTATAGCACAACACAACACAACTCAGTATAGCACAACACAACCCAACACAACACAACACAGCATAGCATAGCACAGTATAGCACAACACAACACAACTCAGTATAGCACAACACAACACAACTCAGTATAGCACAACACAACCCAACACAACACAACACAGCATAGCATAGCACAGTATAGCACAACACAACACAACTCAGTATAGCACAACACAACACAACTCAGTATAACACAACACAACACAGCATAGCATAGCACAGTATAGCACAACACAACACAGCACAGTATAGTATAGCACAGTATAGCACAACAGAACACAGCTTAGTATAGCACAGCACAGTGTAGCACAGCACAGCACAACACAGCTCAGTATAGCACAACACAGTATAGCACAACACAACGTAGCACAGTATAGCACAGCACAGTATAGCGCAGCACAACACAGCACAGTATAGCACAGCTCAGTATAGCACAACACAACACAGCTCAGTATAGCACAGCTTAGTATAGCACAGTACAGTACAGAACAGCACAGTATAGCACAGCTCAGTATAGCACAGCACAGCTCAGTATAGCACAGCTAGCTCAGTATAGCACAGCACAGTATAGCACAGCACAGTATAGAACAGTATAGCACAGCTCAGTATAGCACAGCACAGTATAGCACAGTATAGCACAGCTCAGTATAGCACAGCACAGTATAGCACAGCACAGTATAGCACAGCACAGTATAACACACACACACACACACACACACACACACACACACACACACACACACACACACACACACACACATTAACACTAACGCACGTAAATAACCATGCTCGAACACAGAGTACGGGACAGAACAGCACAGCACAGTATAGCACAGCACAGCACAGTATAGCTCAGCACAGCACAGCACAGTATAGCACAGCACAGTATAGCACAACACAACACAACACAGCACAACACAGCACAGCACAACGTAACACAGCATAGCCCAACACAGCACAGCATAGCACAGCACAGCACAGCACAGTATAGCTCAGCACAGCACAGCACAGTATAGCTCAGCACAGCACAGCACAGTATAGCACAGCACAGTATAGCACAACACAGCACAGCACAGCTCAGAACAGTATAGCACAGCTCAGAACAGCACAGCACAACGTAACACAGCATAGCCCAACACAGCACAGTACAGCACAACACATCACAAGCCAGAACAGCGTCACAGTGTAGCACAGCACAGCTAAACACAGCACAGTTTATCACAGTATAGCACAGCACAGCTCAGCGCAGCTCAGCACAGCACAGCTCAGCACAGCACACCACTACACTCCACTCCACGACAGCCCCATTCTAACCATGTCCACCACCACCCACCCTCTGCACTCTCCCCCCACTCCCCCACCCCCCACAGATTCGTGGTGGAGCCGGTAGCGGATGACAATGACGTCAGCGGGGGTGAAAGGTCACGACGCGGCGGGCAGCACGTGCTGTCCATGCTGCAAGGGGCGCCCCCTGGCGGCAACAAGGCGGTGTCCCGGCCCCCGCTACTGTCGGCCATTGAGGAGGGCAACACCGTCACCAGCATACGTCAGCTCCTGCCCCGCTCCGACAGTGACGACACCGCCAGTGTGACGTCAGCCGATGACGTGACTGAGGAGGTTAAAGACGCCAAGGGGTGAGTGGTGGGGAGGCAGTGTGGGAGGAAAGCGGAAATGAGAGAGAGATTCAGATTCAGATGGTTTAATGTGTTTCGGCCATTGGCAAACATACACATCGGGGAAGGGGAAGATGGAGTGGGTAATCCAGCAGTGAGAGAGAGACAGACAGAATGGAAGAGAGAGAGAGACAGAGAGAGAGAGAGAGAGAGAGAGAGTGTGTGTGTGTAAGAGAGAGAAAGGGTTGAAGAAAAAGAGAGAGGGGGGAAGAAGGAGACAGAGTGAAAAAAGAGGAAAAGAGACTGCCACGGAGACTGGAAGAGAGATGGAGAGACAGAGAGTGGAAGAGAGAGGGGAGAAAGAAAGTAGAAGATACAGATAGTTGGACACACACACACACACACACACACACACACACACACACACATACACACACACACAGAGGGTGTAAAAGAAAGTTAAAGAGGGAGAGAGAGAGAAAGAGAGAGAGAGAGAGTAAGAGAAAGATGAGACAGAGTAAGAGAGAAAGAGATTGAGATAGAGAAGGAGGAAACGAGAGAGGAAGATAGAGAGAGAAAATGAAAGAAAAAAAAAGTAGTAGAAGTAGTAGGAGGAGGAGGGGGAGGGGGGAGTAGGAGTAGAAGTAGTAGTAATAGTGTTCCACAAAAAATATTAATAGATTGATTAAAACAAAAAGAGGTGGTATGTGAGCGCGCGCGCATGTGTGTGTGTGTGTGTGTGTGTGTGTGTGTGTGTGTGTGTGTGTGTGTGTGTGTGTGTGTGTGTGTGTGCGTATAAAATATATTTGCGTGTTCGCCTATTCCTCGGCGCATGCCAAAAGGAACACACACACACACACACACACACACACAGATAAATGGGAAGGGGAAAGGGTGAAGAGAGACAGACACAAGGGGTACGGTCCCCCTCCCTCCCCCCCACCCCCCCCCCGGAACACCCCCGCCCCCCTCGCGTCCACCACCTCCCCGGTCCCCCCTCCCCTCACCCAGCAGCACGTGCTAACCACAGCACACTGTCACCTGCTGTCTCCAGACTGGACGACATCACTGAGGACCACCGGGAGCTGGAGTTTATCGACGACCATCACGTGACCACAGCCACGGACCACGTGACTATGGCCACGGACCCCATGACCTCACGCCCGGAGCGCGCGGTACCGGTTCAGGCCCCCTTACCAAGCATCGTGGAGGACTCAGACGCTCCGCCTTCTGCCGACGACAAGGACCCAGCCCCACACATGCCCAACGGCAACGTCTTGGACATGTCCTGGACCGTGGGCACCGCGCCCCCTGGTGGCGCCAGCATGACGTCACGATTCCCGCGCCGTCCTTCCCGTGGTGCCCTGGTGATGCCCAACCCCGAGCTGCTCCTCTCCTCTGCTTCACGCACCTCCGAGTCCTCGGCTTCCTCCGACCCCGGCGACCTGACCAGCAGCAACCAGACGGTGTCCGGCACGGTCAGCACGGACCAGTGTGCTGTGTCCCCGCCCTCGGGGCTCCGAGTACCCCTCATTTCCGTGACCTCGGAGTCGGACGATGAAGAACTTGTTGATCCTTTCCTCTCTCCTGTGGCTGTGGGGTCCGCACCCCAGTTTAGTCACTGAAACCAGATGTTGACGGAGAGAAGGGTTACTGGCGATGAACTGCCACCCCGCCCCCACTGCCACCGATGGTACAGTTCTTTGTGCGTGGAAAGAACAGTTGAAGAACAGGAAGGTGGAGGCATACAATGGGTTCTTTCCTTCTATTTGTTTGTTGGTTTTTTGTTGTTGTTGTTGTTGTTTTGTTGTTGTTTTCCAATGAACGCTTCAGATCGTGAAAATATTTCATTGGACATGCCAGCGGATATTCAGTCTGTTAGCCAGTGTGTGTGTGTGTGTGTGTGTGTGTGTGTGTTTACCATATATATTCATCAGCATGCGTTTGATTTTACGTATATGTGCGCATGTGCGTCCGTCCGTCCGTCCCCTTGCAATGACCTCAACGTTTTCAACCCAACTCCAGAGACCAATTCCCCCCCCCCCCCCCCCCCACCAAAAAAAAGAAAAAAAAATCCCCAAAAGCTGGATGTGATTCGTCCTGGCTGATTGATTTTGCTTTTTTACTGTGGTCGTATCGCTTTACTCTCCTCTGCGCATGAGTCAGGATGGAAACGTTTAGAACAGAAAAGGAAAAAAGACGGTGTTGGAGTGGAGATGTCATTAAACACCTTCAAACAAGAGGTCACACCTTCTTGGTTCACGTGTGATTCCTGCTGAACAACAAAACGGGGAAAAAAAAAACAACGTTGGTGGATGGGAGTGGGGTCATGGGTGGTGGGGGTGGAGGTGTTACCAGTTTTTAAGAAATAAAAAGTATAAAGAAATGTAGCCCGACAGTGGGTAACAGACTCAATATCCGTTTTTGAACCGAAAGCTGTGTGTTTTGTAACGGAACAACGCTGTCTTAAGCAGCGCACATCGATCAGCATTTCATTGTTTTACCATCATAGATTATAAATAATAATAATAATAATAATAATAATAATAATAATGGTATTTATATAGCGCTGGATCTTGTGCAGAGACAAATCAAAGCGCTTTCGCACCAGTCATTCACACGCATACATAACTCTAAAACTGTAGAAACTAAAAGGCAAGGAAGGGCAGGCAAGGGAGGCTATTTTGGGAAGAGGTGGGTTTTAAGGCCAGACTTGAAAGAGCTGAGTGTGGAGACTTGACGAAGCGAAAAAGGAAGTTCATTCCAATCGCAAGGTTCAGAAACAGAGAAAGAACGGCGGCCAACAGTCGAGTGTTATAGATCTATCAAAGTTTCAGACTTTCCGTCTTGATCCCCGACACGATGATCACTGGGGACAATCCACTTCATTCGCTTAGGTCGAAGACATCATAAAACATCAACAACAACAACAACAGCAACAACAAAAACACCTAATACCAATAGTTAAATAGGTAGATAAAAATTATACCAAAACAAGAGGCAACTCACTTGTGCTTCGCGCTTTTCCAGTTAAGGAATCATGAGGATTAAAAAAATATATTTAAAAAATCGTTGAAAAGTACTCTGTATTGAATATTATATATATAATAAGCTTATGAGCTTGGGAGGAAAAAAAAAAAAAAAAAAGGTATGCGAGCGGCATCGAACGATGCATGTTTTGATCCGAAGCAAGCAGACTTATCCCCACTGCTGCGGCATATCTGACGTCGTTCGACTAAATTTAATATTTAAAGGGATGTTGACGTTTTATTCTTCCTGCGACAGTATCAGTATCAGTAGCTCAAGGAGGTGTGCATGCAAAAATCGAGAGAGGAAAAGGGAAAAGAAAAACATGTGAAGTACCGCAAATGTTTTCGGGTTAACATTTACTGTAGCTTGCAATTGTTCACTCGAGAATCATATACACGGAGTTGTCACTGATTGTACTTTGTAATGTGAACTTTTGTGTTTATACCTATTTATTTAATTATTCATCTATCCGTTACTTTTTTACGTCTAATAGAAACTTTGCATGGTAGAATGTATTTATTGTTAATGTATTTGAAATGCAGCTGTGATGATTACAGCAGTGAAAAACGCATTGGCTCAATGTAATATTTGTGCAATTTGGTTGTTCCATGTTGATGTGACTTTCCAAATTATGTGACACAAGTCTTGAAATAAGCATTCAGTTGAGCAGGGCATTCAGAGGAGAGTCCCTTTTCTCATTGTTGTTGTTGCTGGTAGTGGTGGTGGTGGTGGTGGTGGTGGTATTGTCGCTAGATACACCCTGCCCCATCCCCACCTCCTCATTGATGGTTTGGATTATGAAGCGGAGGAAAAAAGATCACACACACACACACACACACACACACACACACACACAGGGGAGAGGAAGAGAGAAAGGAGAAAAAAAAAAAAAAACCCAACAAAAAACAGAGATAGAGGGGTTGTGGACATGCCTCCACTTCCATCACCAGCACCTTTCCAACATTAAACCTTGGATGCTGGTGTTTGGCGGATATGCATGCTGGCTTTTTATATGTGTGTGCATTACATACGATCCAGTCTTGTTTTGTTTTGTTTTTTATACTCGATGGCGAACAATTGACGGGAAAAAATCCTGAGCCTTCGTGCAGGAATATGACTGTACAAGAAAACCTTTTTTTCTGTACTTTTCGGATTCTACGGAAACAAAAACAATGTCACTCTCAGCCCTGGTTTGGCTCTGTGCAGTCAGCTAGGTTATGGGCGACAGTGATAGTGTGTAAATGTTGATGCTGTGCCTGCCCCTTTGTATTACTCTTACTGCACATTGTTGTTGTTTTTTTGTTTGTTTGTTGTTGTTGTTGTTGATGTTGTTTTTGTTTGGTTGGTTTTTCTTTGCGCCCATCGCTTGCTTGCGCTAGTCAAGCAAATTGTTACCTTTTTTTGATATTTTTATACTATGGTGTCATTTTCTTTTTTTTAAATAATTGTTACTTGTCTGTATGTAATTCACTTTTCTATCTCGGTCTCTACTTGTGACGAATGGATGAATATTCTTTGTTTCCTTTTGCCCAGCTGATTGATACTAGTATACACATTCTTCGAGTCTGTCTTTCTTTAACAGAAGAATATGTTATGGGTGGAAAGAACGGTGATTCTCTGGAAGAAAGGGGGTGCGATGTATACTGACCAAAAATACCACTTGTCAATGCGTAACCTGAAGATATCATCTCTAAACTGCCAGGGGTTGGGCAATTTTCAGAAAAGGAAAGACGTCTCACAGTATTTAAGACAAAAGCAATATTCGGTATACTTTTTACAAGACACACATTTTACTAAGAAGATGGACAGACAGATCAGGGCAGAATGGGGTTATGAATGTGTTTTTTCGTCGAATAATTCTAGATCACGAGGGGTAGCTATTCTGTTAAATTAATAGCTTGGAGTTTCAAATACAAAAAAACAACCGATTATAGACATTCAGGGTTATTACATATTTCTGCTTTTAAAAATATCTAACATGGAAATTCTTTTGGTCAATGTGTATGGACCTAACAGAGACGACCCTATATTTTTTTAAGAGATTCGGCCAAAAATTGAAGAACAAGCTATTCAGAATGTAATAATAGGAGGCGATTGGAACTTAGTTATGAATCCTAGCTTAGACTATTACAACTATAAACGTGTAAACAATATGGCAGCACAAAAACAGTAATAAAGATGATGGATGACTTACAGTTAGTAGACATATGGAGAGAATTAAATAATGAAGTTTTAAGATACACCTGGAGGAAACCAACCCCTTTACAACAAAGCCGTCTTGATTTCTTTTTATTGTCTGACAAGTTGATCGCCAACGTTAAGGATGCAGATATCACTTACGGTTACAGGAGTGACCATTCTTTAATTACAATTGATCTACAATTTAACACACAACCCAGAAGAAAAACATTTTGGAAATTTAATTCATCTTTACTTAGGGACAACGAATATGTAGAGTTAGTGAAAGAAACAATAGAAAAAGTAAAGGACCAATATGCAGTGTTACCGTATGCAAGAGAAAACTTAGGCAAGATACCTAATAATGAAATTGAGTTAACCATAAGCGATCAACTCTATCTGGATGTATTATTAATGGAAATAACTAAAACAATATCTTTTGGTATAAGAAAGAAAAGACAGCTTATAGAAAAGGAGGAAACACTAGAAAAAGAAATACAGCGAATCGATAAAGAAATAGATACACATAGTTTAGCCAGAGAATTGCAGGAGAAAAAAGAACTAGTACAGCTACGAAAAATAAATTGGAAGGGATCGCTTTAAGGTCGAAAGCAAGGTGGGCATCTTAGGGTGAAAAGGTGACTAAATATTTTTTGTGATCTCGAAAAAAGACATTTTGTAAGTAAACAAATGTTGAAATTAGTGACACCTCAAGGTAATATTTTGACGGGAACAGACAAGATCTTAGAGGCGATGAGACTTTATTATGAAGACCTATACAGAGAACAGGAAGTAAAAGGCACAGACATTAACAGTTACGTTAAAAGATTGCCCAGTCTGGATGAATTTGAATCAGAGCAACTAGAAGGACGTTTCAAAAAAACAGGAAGCCACAGAAACACTAAGAAGAATGCAAAACGATAAGAGTCCAGGCACAGATGGAATGACTAAACTTCTATACATTTTTCTGGAAAGACATAGGGGACTTTGTAGTTAGATCACTGAATGAAGGTTTTAAAAAGGGAGAACTGTCAGTTACACAAAAAGAAGGGATAATTACATGTTTACCAAATGGAGATAAACCAAGAGAATATTTACAGAACTGGAGACCTATTTCGTTGCTAAACGTTGCTTATAAGATAGGATCTGCATGCATAGCTAATGGAATCAAGAAAGTTCTACCAAAGTTAATACACGAAGATCAGACAGGTTTTATTCCAGGTAGATATATTGGTGATAACATAAGAAGACTGTATGACATTATGCATTATTTAGAAATTAAATACCGCCCAGGCTTGTTAGCATCAATAGATTTCGAAAAAAACATTCGACTCATTAAATTGGTCATATATGAACACTATTAAAAGCCTATGGATTTGGCTTAGATGTATGTAAATGGATTCACACGTTTTACAAGGATATAAAATCATATGTCATTGTGAACGGTAAAGTATCCAAAGGCTTGAAAATACAAAGAGGATGCCGCCAGGGAGATCCAATCTCACCCTATCTGTTTGTATTATGCTCAGAAATCCTGGCGTGCAAATTAGGGAAGATGAAGAAATTAAAGGCATAAATTTATTAGATACCATCTTTAGAATTAGTCAGTTTGCTGATGATATGACATTCACATTAGAAGGAGATAAAGAATCGTATGAAAAATTGTTTGAAACACTAGTGGGATTTGAATAATTTTCAGGGCTAAAAATTAACTATGATAAAACATTGAATGTCTGGTTAGGAAGAATGAAGAACTCAAAACACCAGTATCTAATAGAAAAGAAAATGAAATGGAACCCCCCAAAATATAAACTTTTAGGCATTTGGTTCACAGAAATAACTGAAGTGAATACAAGAGACAAATTGATAGAAGCTAAGAAGCTTTTCAAGATTGGTCAAAACGTATATGTACACCCCTTGGTAGAATAGCTATTTTAAAATCACTTACTTGAAGGAAAAGTGTGAAAATTGTGCAAATGTAAAGTTTAATATAGAGTTAGTATTATTTGGAAATGAATGATATTACAGAAACAGATGACATATTTGACTATATCATTCTAGTGGCGAAATATTTCATTTATAAATGCAGAATAAATAAAATCAAACCATGTATAAAGTACTTCCTAACAGACCTAAGAAACATATATAAAACCGAAAAATATATACACTCGATGGAAATGATGTCCATAGCATTTTCTAGAAAATGGTACCCACACATAAAAATGATTGAAGGCAACGAGGAGGAGGACAGACAACCACGAATGTAACGTTTTATTTATTTTCATTTTCCTTTCATTTATTTACTTGTTTGATGCAGTGCATGTGACGTTTTTATTTCTGTTTTTTCTCTTTATGACAACAATGTTGTGTTGTTGTTTTCCCGAATTACAGATTAAGTAATGCACAATGACAAATATTATTAATTTCAAATATTAGTTTTGTATGTCTGTCTGTACGTATTAAATGTTAAACTGGAATAAAAATATTTATTTAAAAAAACCCCAAAAAACAACAACACACACACACACACACACACACACACACACAAACACACACACACACACACACACACACACACACACACACACACACACACACACACACACTCACTCACTCACTCACTCGAACACACATGCTCACAGCCAAACACAAAAGCAATATTTCTCAGAACAGTATTTCATATAATTTTTGTCAAAATGATGCAGAATCTTGAAACAAAGGGAAAAAAACAAACAATTTTTCTTTATATATTGCTTTTTTCCCACTTTGAAAGTAAAAGAATTGGAGTCTGAGGAATGACGGATGGAAAAAGCGAAAGCAACACCAAAAAAAAAGAAGAAAAAGGTAAACAAAAAAAAAAAAAAAAAGAAAATAAAGAAAAACAAAACAAAACAAACAAACAAAAAAGCGAAAAAAGAAAAAAAAAGAAATTAAAACAGGAGGATGGAGGACCCATTAAAAAGAAATATATATATATATATATATATATATATATATATATATATATATATATATATATATATATATATATATATATATATATAACGCCTTCCAAGACTGTGACCGGGGCATCTACATTCAGTTTCGCACAGTTGGCAAACTTTTCAACTTGCGGCGACTCCACGCCAGGTCCAGTGTGTTTGAGGCACTGATGAGAGAGTTCCTCTTCGCTGATGACTGCGCGCTTGCTGCACACACCCATGAGGACATGCAGTTCATTATGGACAGGTTCTCAACCTCCTGCAGGCGCTTTGGACTCACCATCAGCCTCAGCAAGACCGAGACCATGTACCAACCAGCTAGCTCACAGAACGCCAGTGCCTCCCCCCCTCCTGCAATCAAGATCGATGACACAGAGATCAAGTCAGTCGACAAGTTTTGCTACCTGGGCAGCACCCTATACAGCAACGGCAACGGAGCCCTTGATGCAGAAGTGACGCTGCGCATCGCCAAGGCCAGCTC
>NC_134909.1:5743085-5745585 GCF_041734735.1 Babylonia areolata
CTGGTGGTGTCCATGTTGCACCAGCTATGTCCTGGTGGTGTCCATGTTACACCAGCTATGTCCTGGTGGTGTGCATGTTGCGCCAGCTATGTCCTGGTGGTGTCCATGTTGCACCAGCTATGTCCTGGTGGTGTGCATGTTGCACCAGCTATGTCCTGGTGGTGTGCATGTTGCACCAGCTATGTCCTGGTGGTGTGCATGTTGCACCAGCTATGTCCTGGTGGTGTGCATGTTGCACCAGCTATGTCCTGGTGGTGTCCATGTTGCACCAGCTATGTCCTGGTGGTGTGCATGTTGCACCAGCTATGTCCTGGTGGTGTCCATGTTGCACCAGCTATGTCCTGGTGGTGTGCATGTTGCACCAGCTATGTCCTCCATGTTGCACCAGCTATGTCCTGGTGATGTCCATGTTGCACCAGCTATGTCCTCCATGTTGCACCAGCTATGTCCTGGTGATGTCCATGTTGCACCAGCTACGTCCTCCATGTTGCACTAGCTATGGCCTTCTCCACAGGGTGTGAGCTGTTCACTGTGTGTTGTTCAACATGACTGTAACACGTGGTGTGAGCTGTTCACTGTGTGTGTTGTTCAACATGACTGTAACACGTGGTGTGAGCTGTTCACTGTGTGTTGTTCAACATGACTGTAACACGTGGTGTGAGCTGTTCACTGTGTGTTGTTCAACATGACTGTAACACGGGGTGTGAGCTGTTCACTGTGTGTTGTTCAACATGACTGTAACACGTGGTGTGAGCTGTTCACTGTGTGTTGTTCAACATGACTGTAACACGTGGTGTGAGCTGTTCACTGTGTGTTGTTCAACATGACTGTAACACGTGGTGTGAGCTGTTCACTGTGTGTGTTGTTCCAGACACAGGGCCGTATGAAGAGCTGAAGCCGATTGACATAGGACTGAAGTCTGTGTACAGTGCCATGTCTCCACCTCCACACACCTCGGGTAATTCTCCTCTGTGTGTGTGTGTGTGTGTGTGTGTGTGTGTGTGTGTGTGTGTGTGTGTGTGTTTGTGTGTGTGTGTTTGTGTGTGTGTGTGTGTGTGTTTGTTTGAATGAATGTTTCACACGGGCAGTGTTGCCTCAACACGCTCTTCCACACACATTCTTTTATGTGTGCATATTGTTTTCTTTGGCAGGTAAAACAAATAGGTGAATTTTCATTCATCTGTTAGTTATGTGGCGTGTGGTTCATTTGAACACATGCTATGATGTTTGGTTCTACCTGTTTCACTGTCTGTCTCTCCTGTCTCCACCTGTCTGTCCCTCGTCTCTCTATCTGTCTCTCTCATCTCTCCTTCTGTCTCTCCCATCTCTCTACCTGTCTCTCTCCCATCTCTCTACCTGTCTCTCTCCCATCTCTCTACCTGTCTCTCTCTCACTTTGTCTTTGTTTTTTTCACTCTCTGCCTCTGTCTCTCTCTTTATCTCCCCCTTCTCGCCCTTTGTCTGTCTGTGTCTCTGTCCCAGTCTCTCCCTGTGTTTGTCTATTTCCCATTGCCCCCCCACCCCCCACCCTCACCCCACACACACACACCCCTGTCCCCCTCATCCCCTTGTCTCTATCTCTGCCTGAATTGTACGCTCTGTCTGAGCATTCCCATGTTGTTTTCCAGGAACAGACGATGGTTATGAAATTCCAGCTAAAGATCCTGCGCCTGCTGCAGCATCACGGATTTGATTGGGAGTGGGACAATTCTTCTTCTTATTTTTCATTACTATTATTATCACCATTGTTTATTACTACTGGTTACTATTATTGTTATTGTTATCATCATCATCATCATCATCATCATTATCATTATCATCATCATCATCATCATCATCATCATCATTATTATTATCATTGGTGATGGTGGTGGAGGTGTTGGTTTTGTTGTTTTTGTTTGTTTTGTTTTGTTTTGGTGGTGTTGTGTTACTGTGTTGCTGTTGCTGTTGTTGCTGGTGTTGTTGTTGCTGTTTATTGGCAGAGGGTTGCCGATAACAGCATTGTAATCTGCTTTCCCCTCAGCCTTTGTACTGGAACGAAGTGAGAAAGGGTACACATGCACAGACATCCCGAAGACCATTCCAAAGTGCCTGAAACCAGAACCAGCCACAGTAGTGAAGGCAGTGCAGCACAAACTGAACTGTCATCAGCAGAGCATCAGCCTCCCAGGAAGACGAACACACTGCATGAACATTTACCGTCCACAGATGTGCACTGACGTCCGTCACTGAACATGGAGAAGGAAAGTGCATCACGGTGCCACACATGCATTTCCGTTTCCGGTGTTTATTATCCATGTACAACTAGCGTCACAGTCAGTACTGATGTAACAGGATGATTTGGAGCCACGTTGCCTTGAGGTGAAAGCCGTCACGTTTTGCACAGCACTGGGTTATTTTACTGGCACAAAGTGCGTGCAGCTGCCAGACAGCCATTTCAAGGTCTAGTTGTGGAGGGAATGTGAAGCCCGGACTGTCTGAGAATGGAACACGGGACCCTT
>NC_134909.1:5750585-5752573 GCF_041734735.1 Babylonia areolata
CATGTGGACGGTGCGTGTGGAAAGTGATTTCAGACATTCACAACGGAATTGAAGAGAGAGAGAGAGAGAGAGAGAGAGAGAGAGAGAGAGAGAGAGAGACTTTACAAGTTAACCCCAGTGTACAATCATTGTATGAAGCCAAAGGACCAGTATTCAATGTCATGATTTAGAATTTTGAAATTGTGTTGCATTTGATTATCATTTCTTTGTCAGTGTATGACAAAGTGTAACAGTGGGAAGTGAAGGGGATGTCACACGTGTGTTGAATATCCCTGACATCTGCTGACTCTGGGGTGTCTGCCACCTGAATGATGACCACAGCAGGTGAAATACTGACAGCCACTGATTTGACCTCATCAGTGAAACAGGTGTTGGTTGTGGAGCTACTCACACTGAAATAGTGAATGACACATGTATACAGTAACAAAAACACACGCAACCTCCCCCTCGCCCCCCAAAGAAACCCTACTATCTAACACACTGTACCTCTGTTTGGGAATATGTGTGTGTATGTGAGTGTGCATGTGTTTCTCTGAATGTAAGCATGTGTATGTGTGTGTGAATGTGAGCATGCGAGGTACATTAACACATGTTCTGTTATTGTTTTTACTGAGAAACTGCATGATGGAATCCTTACCGACAAAAGTTTTACCATGACAATACTGTAAGTACATGTTGTACACTTTATGATGAGATCCTAACTGTATAGTGTTAAAAGTAAATTTATGATTAAAACGCAAATGAAATGGTATCAAACTGGGCTGACATGTCTGAGTGTTGTTTATTTCAGAGCGGGTCGTACACACAGATCGTCAACAAAGCCCCCACCATTGATCCCCCTGCCAGCAGTACTTCTGTCAGGACTGGTCGCTGTGATTTCCCTGACAGAACATTGTCTGCTACTGCTGGTACTTACACCTACAGGGTGACTGTCTCTCCTGGTCAGACCGTCAAGACAGACAGCAGTGTGGTTCTGGGTAGGTGATTTCACACACACACACACACACACACACACACACACACACACACACACACACACACACACACACACACACACACACACAGAAGAAAAATCCACAGGGCAGGAGGTGTGTGTGTATGTATATGAGGTGTACTGCATTGTGTGTGTCAGAGACCCCAGCCACACCCAGCATCAGCTGCAGTCCCACTGGCTACGTGTCGGAGGGCGGAGAACTGACATGTACATGTAGCGGTGACGTGGGTCGGCCAGCAGGACGGTTACAGTTGTTCAGGGAATCCACCAATACCTTCACACCCGGCCAGTACGGTGGCAACACTCTGCAAGAGACGCTGACAGTCAGCAAAGCTGACAATGGTAAAAAAGTTCGTTGTGACGTCGACTGGATCACAGACATCACTGGACCTGTCATCACCCTGCGAGTTGCCAGTGAGTCACCTGACTTGATATATCTGTAAAACGTAAAAACATAATCCTGACAGAAAATAGTCCATTCAAATTTAGCTGTGTATTTCCACTTTTGATGTATATGATTTGTGGATTAATGGAAGACGGGATTCACCTGGCTCAAAACGAAATAACGAAATATCACACAGATAGAATTGTCAGCAGCCAGGTCTCCATACAGAACCATTGTAGGAGATATTCTGAGAGTTCATGTTCACGTGCCTCATAATGATTACTTCACATTCCATGGAGCAGTGCAGTTGAAATGATCTAAACTATTATTTTTCTTGTCTGTGGTTTATGATTGAAATCTATCAGGAATAATGAATGAAAACGTTTCTTGAGTAAATGCTCTTGAAGGCTCTGAAACATAACATAGTACATCTTACATTTGTAGATTCTTAGTTTTAGCTTCAGATAGGAGCACTGACGGTTTTACTCCTGTGATCAGATGCATTCAGTGAAGAAGCAGTAAACCTTTTGAGTGATACATACTATACCTTGTCAGTACTGTTTTCCCATGTTGACCTCAAAGTGCTTAACATGTAGAAAAACAACAAAA
>NC_134909.1:5757673-5772673 GCF_041734735.1 Babylonia areolata
TTTCACTCTTCTGTGGGCTGGTGTAAGCTGTCGCCTTTCACTCTTCTGTCGGCTGGTGTAAGCTGTCACCTTTCCCTCTTCTGTCAGCTGGTGTAAGCTGTCGCCTTTCACTCTTCTGTCAGCTGGTGTAAGCTGTCGCTTTTCACTCTTCTGTCGGCTGGTGTAAGCTGTCACCTTTCACTCTTCTGTCGGTGTAAGCTGTCACCTTTCACTCTTCTGTCGGTGTAAGCTGTCGCCTTTCTCTCTTCTGTCGGCCGCCCAGTCTCTTGTCAATTGTTCTCAAAGATCTTTTATAAATTTTAAGATTGCGGGTAAGTTTCAGTTTCGGTTACTCGAGGAGGTGTCACTGCGTTCGTACAAATCCATATACGCTACACCACATCTGCAAAGCAGATGACTAACCAGCAGTGTAACCCAACTGGTAAACATGAAATGAATGTGTTGATTTTCTGTTCGTTTTGTCTTTGTTTTGTTTTTGCAAGGCTGACTTAATTTAAGATATGTTGATATGCTTGTACATTTCGTTGTATTCTTTTTTGTGTGTGAACAGTTTGAAAAATAAGCTGACTTTGATTTTTCCTCAATGATTGTTGGGCACTTCGCCATGTTGGTGATTTCTATGGTAGGTACCCCGTGTTGGCAGTCAAGAATATTGATGTAACTATGATGATTCACCCCTGAAACCTCGAATGACATACAGTATGACAAATGATAAATTCTTTTATTCTATAAAGATAGTGTCAAATGTTTATGTTGTTATGTCTATAACATTTCTTATCACCCACAAAATGTAGGTAATCAGATACATGCACACACACACACACACACACACACACACACACACACACACACACACACACACACACAATTGGTAATGTTGATTTTAGTTTATCAATGCTAGATATAATTATCATCATGTGTTCACATCAATCTACAGCACACCAGCTATCTCGTTCTGAAACAGGCACAATGCAGGTGGTTGCCGAGAGTTTTGGTTCACAAGTTGACGAACTGGGGACACCTGTTATCACTGCAGCTGACCGGGGTGGAAAGTTACACTTTGAACTGGTGACAAGTGAAAGACCTAACGTCGTCAGTTTCCTGTACTTAGGAGACGTGCCCTCAGGTCTTGGACAGCCTCCGGAAACTGGTCTGTTTAGGTGGGTACTGTGACGTGTGACACTGGTCTGTTTAGGTGGGTACTGTGACGTGTGACACTGGTCTGTTTAGGTGGGTACTGTGACGTGTGACACTGGTCTGTTTAGGTGGGTACTGTAACGTGTGACAGTGGTCTGTTTAGGTGGGTACTGTGACGTGTGACAGTGGTCTGTTTAGGTGAGTAGTGTGACGTGTGTCAGTGGTCTGTTTAGGTGAGTAGTGTGACGTGTGACAGTGGTCTGTTTAGGTGAGTAGTGTGACGTGTGACAGTGGTCTGTTTAGGTGGGATTGTGACGTGTGACACTGGTCTGTTTAGGTGGGTACTATGACGTGTGACACTGGTCTGTTTAGGTGGGTACTGTAACGTGTGACAGTGGTCTGTTTATGTGGGTACTGTGACGTGTGACACTGGTCTGTTTAGGTGGGTAGTGTGACGTGTGACAGTGGTCTGTTTAGGTGAGTAGTGTGACGTGTGACAGTGGTCTGTTTAGGTGGGATTGTGACGTGTGACAGTGGTCTGTTTAGGTGGGTCATGTGACGTGTGGCAGTGGTCTGTTTAGGTACATGCTGTAACGTTTGATACTGGTCTGTTTAGGTACATGCTGTAACGTTTGATACTGGTCTGTTTAGGTAGGTACTGTGACGTGTGACACTGGTCTGTTTACGTGGTTCATGTGACGTGTGGCAGTGGTCTGTTTAGGTACATGCTGTAACGTTTGATACTGGTCTGTTTAGGTAGGTACTGTGACGTGTGACACTGGTCTGTTTACGTGGTTCATGTGACGTGTGGCAGTGGTCTGTTTAGGTACATGCTGTAACGTTTGATACTGGTCTGTTTAGGTAGGTACTGTGACGTGTGGCAGTGGTCTGTGTAGGTACATGCTGTAACGTTTGACACACCTTGTGAATATGGCTGTTGGACACCCCTGACCAGTCCTGTCGTAGTATTCCAGTTCAGGAAAGATGGCAACAAAGTTGTGAATGCGAGACCAGCTTGTTTCCCACAAGACAGTTTCAGCAGGATGATATGGACAAAGAAACAAGAAATGGTTCAGCACTATAGATGTGTAAGCGTGTATCATGCACTGAACAGATCTCGCAAGAACAGACTTGAATCAGTCATCTGATTTTGTGTTAGATTTGTTAGCATAACATATATGAAAAACTGAAACAGAGAGAATTTCGTCAGTTGACAGTTTTTTGTGTGTTGTTTTAGGGGAAAACCCTCGAGAAATGTCGTTTGCTTTGACAGGTTGAACTGCGAGGAGACAACAGTGGTTTACAAGACAAGCTGTGTCATCATGGCCTCCAACGTCACTGAAGACACGGCAGGGTATTATAACGTGTCCATGTCAGCGTCCAAGGGAACTACCTCATTCGTGTTTCGCCTGAAGTTGTCGGTCAATGGTGAGATCAGTAACGATCATTCGTCATTTCAAAGTAACCAGTGTTATTTGACGCTTCTTTACTTTGCCTTCACATCGTTTCTCTGCGTTGTCAGTCATATCTTTCTTTGTGTATTCCCGTCCTTATCTCGCTCTGTCTCTCTCTCTATGAGCTTAAAGTTAGCAAACTGATTATCATCAACAATAGTGACGCCTCAGTAAGTTACTGAACTGAACTTTCATGTAGGACATGCAAGGAAATGTTCATTGGATTCCCATCTTAAAAGTGTCTACAGATAAAGAATCAGAAGATGGATCAGAAGATGGAACGGTCATTAGTTCTGGAGACGGATGTGACACCAAAGCCTGCTTTGGCATTGGGTTTGCCGCTGGATTTGGGACCATGCTTGCAGTAGTTGCTGGAGCTGTTTTCTGGTTGTGGAGACACAAGTGGAGACTGTCATGTGCTGGTAAGCCGTGTTCATCTCTGTACACACACATTTTACTTCTTTCAGTGTAGTTTTGTAACCTGTTACACACACACACACACGCACACACACACACACACACACACACACACACACACACACACACACACACACACACACACACACACACACACATGCCCACACACACCACTTGAACTGGAAATATTTTTTTCATATGATGATCAACTTTTGTTAAAAGTGTGTGTGTGTGTGTGTGTGTGTGTTTCCAGGTGAAGAACCAGTTCACAAGACAACAGATGATCTGTATGTAATACACTTTTGCTTCCAATTTTCTCGCTTGTTTGGTTTGATAATTGCTTTCTTTTTTTTTCTCCTGCTACATTCGTAATTATTTACCTCAGAGTTTGTTTTCCGCTCAAGCACATTGATGCTTACTGGAATGTGAATAATCATGATTACCACTCCTCGAAATATATATAATCATATATATAGATAGTTCTAATGTAAACACACAGTGTTATGTATTCAGCCGTTGAAGTCTGCTCTGATAAAATAATAACTGATTTAATCAACTCATTTCCCAGTCCGTTTTGCATTTAAGATTTCCTCCAAAAACATCCGTTGATAAATATTACATGACAATCAGAGTGCAGCCTCCATTTTATTACAACAAATTCATTACTTGCAAATATTCAGCAAGAGCTCAGACTCTGACTTTTCTTTGAGCAGATGGAAGTAAGTATTCTGTCAATGGTACAGTGTACATTCTACGTAATTGGAAATACACTGGTGGTAATGATGTTCTAATAGCTGTATTCAGAATTCACATGTCCTGTACACTCAGTTGTATCAGCACCTGAACTGTAGACTACATCAGACTCTGACAGAAGACTACATGAATGAATAAAGTAAAGAGCAATGATGAATCACAGGGATGCAAAATGCTGACACGTTAATCTCTCCGTTGTGCTCGTGGTGTTTGTGTCACTGAAGCGAGACAGCACAGCCTTTCGGTGTGGGACCCCGCACTGCTAAGGAACAGACAGTGGTCAGTTGTGCAGGAGGTGCACTGCAAGATGCTGATAACTTCTCTCTTCACTTTGTTTTGCCACGTGGGTGTATCCTGTCAGCTGACAACATGTACGCTGTGATCTGCAAGCTGACTGCTGTATGTTTTCCAGGGCTGTCAGAACTGAGGCCCCCTTGGCAATGTCTACCATTGAAAGTGACGTGGCCACAAACGGTAAGATCTGCGACGCCCATGTTAGATTAAAATATTTATTGTAAAATAAACCTCTGTGTACACACACACACACACACACACACACACACACACACACACACACACACACACACACACACACACACAGAGGCACACACACACACACACACACACACACACACACACAAACACACACACTTACACGCACATACGCGCCCGCTCGCGTGCGCACACACACACACACACACACACACACACACACACACACACACACACACACACACACACACACACACACACACACAGTCAGTGTGTCACAAGGTGAATGACTGCTGTTGCAGACACAGGGCCGTACGAAGATGTGAGGTCTGAGATCAGAGCTGTGTCTGAAGCTCCACACACATCACACACCTCAGGTAATGCTCCTCCTGTTCTTGGCTGAATGAATGAATGGATTGATCAATAGTCAATATTCGATAGACTGATTGATGAAAAGAAAAATGACTGTTATTGACCTTTTTCCGTCTTAGTCGTTTTATCTTTCCTTCAAGTATTCCTTCACGTGTTTGTTTAATCACATAAACGCACACCTTTGTACACAAACACACAGTTGTGTGCTAATTTACATTGTAACGTTTTGGTTTTTCCTGTGTGGCTGTATTTCTCTTCTTTGTTATGTGGTAGGAAGGTGGCAGAATGGTTAAGACGCTCAGCTGCCAATACAGAGAGTCCGTGAGGGTGTGGGTTCGAATCCCGCTCTCGCCCTTTCTCCTAAGTTTGACTGGAAAATCAAACTGAGCGTCTAGTCTTTCGGATGAGACGATAAACCGAGGTCCCGTGTACAGCACGCACTTGGCGCACTGAAAAAGAACCCATGGCAACAAGAGTGTTGTCTTCTGGCGAAATTACGTAAAATGAAATCCACTTTCATAGGTACACAAATATGTAAGCATGCACTCAAGGCCTGACTAAGCGCGTTGGGTTATGCTGCTGACCAGGCATCTGCTCAACAGATGTGGTGTAGCGTGTATGGATTTGTTCGAACGCAGTGACGCCTCCTTGAGAAAGTGAAACTGAAACTGAAACTGTTATGTGTTTCATCATTCCTTCCTCTTCTGTGCCTGGTGGTGTCCATGTTGCACCAGCTATGTCCTGGTGGTGTCCATGTTGCACCAGCTATGTCCTGGTGGTGTCCATGTTGCACCAGCTATGTCCTGGTGCTGTCCATGTTGCACCAGCTATGTCCTGGTGGTGTCCATGTTGCACCAGCCATGTCCTGGTGGTGTCCATGTTGCACCAGCCATGTCCTGGTGGTGTCCATGTTACACCAGCTACGTCCTCCATGTTGCACTAGCTATGGCCTTCTCCACAGGGTGTGAGCTGTTCACTGTGTGTGTTGTTCAACATGACTGTAACACGTGGTGTGAGCTGTTCACTGTGTGTTGTTCAACATGACTGTAACACGTGGTGTGAGCTGTTCACTGTGTGTTGTTCAACATGACTGTAACACGTGGTGTGAGCTGTTCACTGTGTGTGTTGTTCAACATGACTGTAACACGTGGTGTGAGCTGTTCACTGTGTGTGTTGTTCAACATGACTGTAACACGTGGTGTGAGCTGTTCACTGTGTGTGTTGTTCAACATGACTGTAACACGTGGTGTGAGCTGTTCACTGTGTGTTGTTCAACATGACTGTAACACGTGGTGTGAGCTGTTCACTGTGTGTTGTTCAACATGACTGTAACACGTGGTGTGAGCTGTTCACTGTGTGTTGTTCAACATGACTGTAACACGTGGTGTGAGCTGTTCACTGTGTGTGTTGTTCAACATGACTGTAACACGTGGTGTGAGCTGTTCACTGTGTGTTGTTCAACATGACTGTAACACGTGGTGTGAGGTGTTCACTGTGTGTTGTTCAACATGACTGTAACACGTGGTGTGAGCTGTTCACTGTGTGTGTTGTTAAACATGACTGTAACACGTGGTGTGAGCTGTTCACTGTGTGTGTTGTTCAACATGACTGTAACACGTGGTGTGAGCTGTTCACTGTGTGTGTTGTTCAACATGACTGTAACACGTGGTGTGAGCTGTTCACTGTGTGTGTTGTTCAACATGACTGTAACACGTGGTGTGAGCTGTTCACTGTGTGTGTTGTTAAACATGACTGTAACACGTGGTGTGAGCTGTTCACTGTGTGTGTTGTTCAACATGACTGTAACACGTGGTGTGAGCTGTTCACTGTGTGTTGTTCAACATGACTGTAACACGTGGTGTGAGCTGTTCACTGTGTGTTGTTCAACATGACTGTAACACGTGGTGTGAGCTGTTCACTGTGTGTGTTGTTCAACATGACTGTAACACGTGGTGTGAGCTGTTCACTGTGTGTTGTTCAACATGACTGTAACACGTGGTGTGAGCTGTTCACTGTGTGTTGTTCCAGACACAGGGCCGTATGAAGAGCTGAAGCCGATTGACATAGGACTGAAGTCTGTGTACAGTGCCATGTCTCCACCTCCACACACCTCGGGTAATTCTCCTCTGTGTGTGTGTGTGTGTGTGTGTGTGTGTGTGTGTGTGTGTGTGTGTGTGTGTGTGTGTGTGTGTGTGTGTGTGTGTTATCTTGCGAATGAATGTTTCGCACGGGCAGTGGTGTCTCAACACGCTCTTCCACACACATGTGTGCATGTTGTTTTCTTTGGCAGGTGAAAAATTTGGTGAATTTGTATTCATCTGTTGGTTATGTGGCGTGTGGTTCATTTGAACACATGCTGTGTTGTTTGTTTCTACCTGTTTCACTGTCTGTCTCTCCTCTCTCTACCTGTCTCTCTCTCATCTCTCTACCTGTCTCTCTCTCATCTCTCTACCTGTCTCTCTCTCATCTCTCTACCTGTCTTTCATCTCTCACTTTGTCTTTGTTTCTTTCACTCTCTGTCTCTGTCACGATTTTTCTCCCAAATCTCCCTCTGTCTCTGCCCCTGTCTCTCTCTCTTTATCTCCCCCTTCTCGCTCTTTGTCTGTCTGTCTCTCTGTCCCAGTCTCTCCCTGTGTTTGTCTATTTCCCAATGCCCCCCACACACACCCCTGTCCCCCTCATCCCCTTGTCTCTATCTCTGCCTGAATTGTCCGCTCTGTCTGAGCATTCCCATGTTGTTTTCCAGGAACAGACGATGGTTATGAAATTCCAGCTAAAGACCCTGCGCCTGCTGCAGCATCACGGATTTGATTGGGAGTGGGACAATTCTTCTTCATATTCTTTATTACTATTATCATTATCATTCTTTATTATTATTGTTATTGTTGTTGTTATTATCATTATCATTATTAATTTTATAATAATAATAATAATAATGATAATAATAATAATAATAATAATAATAATAATAATAATTATTATTATTATTATTATTATTATTATTATTATCATTCTTCTTCTTGTTGTTGTTGCTGCTGTTGCTGTTATTATTATTATTATTGTTGTTGTTGTTGTTGTCGCTGCTGTTCCTGTTTTTTTGTTTTTTTTGTTTGTTTGTTTGTTTGTTTTTTTATTGTTGTTGTTATTATTATTATTATTATTATTTTATTATTGTTGTTGTTGTTGTTGTTATCATCAATTTTATCATCATCATCATTGTTATTATTGTTGTTGTTTTTGTTGGTCTTGTTGTTGTTCTTGTTGTTGGGTTGAGGGTTGCCGATAACAGCATTGTAATCTGCTTTCCACTGAGCCTTTGTACTGGAACGAAGTGAGAAAGGGTACACATACAACGACACCCTGAAGACCTTCCCAAAGTGACTGGAAAACGAACAAGCTACAATGATGAGAACAGCACAGGGCAGACCTTCATCAGCAGAGCATCAGTCTCCCAGGAAGACGATGGCTGTCGACATGCACAGGCTGCTTGAGACTGAACACACTGCGTGGACATGATTTGATTATACTTTGTAAATATGTACAGTGATGCCCCCCACTTTGGGACAGTTAGCTGACTGAACAGTGAGCGAGAAAAATACATAACGGTGCCATATTTACGTTGTCATAAAGTCTGTTGTTAGTTATCAATGTACAAATACTGTAACAGACAGTATTAACACAGTATGCTTATTTCATGGCACGTTGCCTTTAGATGAATGCCGTCACAAAACATTGTATGCTGTACAGGATTGCATTTTTGCTATTAAAAAACAACAACAACAAAGACAAAAATGGTGCCCTCCCCAGGGAGAGTAAGCCACTACAGTGCAGCTTCACCTGATACATCCCGTTCCCTGTCAGCATGTTTGTTTATTTGTTTGTTTATTTATTTATCAAAGTGAATCATCTACACACATGTCCCAGGACAGTCATCTTGTTGTCATGGGTTATTTTACTTGCACAAAATGTGTGCAGTACCCAGACTACCATTCCCAAGTCCGGTAGAAACTAGAATATAAATACCGGTCTGTATATGTATGGAACACGGGACCCTTGCCTCTTTGTCAGATGCTTTATCCACTGGGCCACCACTCTGGATGTGTGTTGACAAGTTTTAATGAGTTTGAGTTACATTGTATGCTGTACGTACTCATGAGGCATCTTGAAACTTTCTCAGATCAAAACAGTGCCATTCCTATCATTTGTATGTGTACATACCAGTATTGTATTCTTTATTGATATTATTACCTACCATATTATACGTGAACTGGAAATGTGTCTTTTAATCTATCTTTTCTTAACTTTTGAATGTAATCTTTTGATATTATAGCCTATTTACTTTTTTAAACGAAGCAAAATTCAATGTGGACCTTTGTAAATTGAATAGTCAAACATGCACATGAACACATGAAAATAAACACGTGGTTATGTACTCCACATCTATTTTGATAAGTATCGTGTATGATGAATAAAGATGATCCCTAAATCCCTTTATTGAATCATTGTTTCCGTGTCGGCATTGTGCTGTGAATGTAGACCTATACTCTGCCTCAGCTTCATTGCTGTTTGACAGCAAGCTGACCACTCTCCAGAAACAGCTGTGTATTTCTGCTACAAAGACTTTCTTTCCACAGACAGTGCCAGTGTTAACAGTTTATCTGCAGTACTTACTCTTAAGGCAACTTACTAAGCATAGTAGGTGAAAAAGTCACCCATCTAGCATTTCAACATGACACCGCCACTACCAATTAACTTATCAACCCATTTGGGCTATTTCTCAAATAACAGGCAATTGTGTACAAATCATAAAGGTAAACACACTAACCTTCACCAGACTGCTCCCCATTACAAGTGATTCAACAAACTATTTTGAAACATGGATAACAGACTAACACATGTTTTCCATTGAAAAAGCAATCCAGATGGACAGTGACTATGCAGCAGAACACCAGTATCAACTGTGTTTGAATCATGTATCGCACATCTGTACACGAAATACAATCAAACAGATAAACAAACACAAACTGAATCAGTGCCCACTGATGAATTTCCCCACAGCCTACTCAGCAAAGAAACAGTGTCCACTGTGACAGACATTGTTCCGTTTATCTCTGCACAAACTTCAGATTGACAGCTTACGTAAAATACACCTGACTTTAATCAGGCTGCCGTGAATCGTCTGCGTAACAAAAAAATAATTGGAAGCACAAAACAACAAGGAAAGCTATTCCCAGAGAAAGAGCCAGGGATTTGATATGAGTTGCATCCCTTTGTCATAGGTTGAAGTCCTAACAAACTGAACACCACACCACCTCATTCACTGAATGATAGAAGAGGGTATGTTTGATATGCTGAAAGATGAATCCTGGACCTGACGTTTTCGTTTTGCACAAGAAGGCAGAAACGAAAAGCTACTTTATAAACTGGCCTAGGCCAAACTACACCCCAGATGTAAAGTAGACCAGGCTTTTTATATCCTCTGGTCCATTTTATACCCACCTCTTTCCACCTGAAATACATTGATAATTGAAAGATGTGGATACTGCCAAGAATTACAAGCCCAACCCCAGAAGCGAACTGCCAGCGATTATTTACACAACCACTTGGCTTTTATTAATAACTGGAAACGTTCAAAACAGTCAATGCACTTGTTGCTTGGACATATTCTGGTCCCGGCCACTGTGCACAGTGGGTATATTCTGGAGAAGGGTTGATTGATTGATTGATTGATATGACTGATATGGATACTTATAGAGTGCCTATCCTCGGTCGGAGTCCAAGCTCTAAGCGCTTTACAAACTCGGGGTCATTTGCACAACAGGCTGCCTACCTGGGTAGAGCCGACTGACGGCTGCCACTGGGCGCTCATCATTCGTTTCCTGTGTCATTCAACCAGATATCAGGCACGCACACACACACACACACACACACACACACACACACACACACACACACACACACACACACACACACACACACACACACACACACACACACACTCAGACAGACATGTAATATTTTACGTGTATGACCGTTTTGTTTATTTACCCCGACATGTAGGCTGCCATACTCCGTATTCGGGGGTGTGCATGCTGGGTATATTCTTGTTTCCATAACCCACCAAACACTGACATGAATTACAGGATCTTTAACTTCCGTATTTGATCTTCTGCGTGCGTATACACACGAAGGTGGTTCAGGCAGTAGCAGGTCTGCACATATGTTGACCTGGGAGATCGGAAAAATCTCCACCGTTTATCCACCAGGCACCGTCACCGAGATTCGAACCCGGGACCCTCAGATTGAAAGTCTAACGCTTCAACCATTCGGCTACTGCGATCGTCAGACACTTAATACAGGGGCAATTTCTGGAGAAGGCCACTTTCTACGGGGGACTACTCTGGACGGGGTAGAGTCTGGCCCGCTACACCGGGTTGACACAGTACAGCTCGCCCTGTCACTCAGCGTGTGTCGTGAAACTCTGTATCAGTACAGAGCAGTCTGTGCTCACAGACACAGAAAGAGACACAGAGAGACACACAGACATACACAGACCTGCATAAAGAAACAGAGCTGGACAGAGAGAGTGAGAAAGACGGATAGTTCAAGTGAAAGAGAGTTGGGAGAGAGAAATGGGGTGGGGTGATGGTGTGGGGGGAAGGGGGGGAGGGGTACACACACATACAGACAGACACACACATATATATATACAGACAAACAGAGAGAAAGAAAGGCAGTCATGCAGACAGATAGACAGTCATTCATACAGACAGACATACAGACAGACAGAGACATGAAGAGAGAGAGCGTGTAGAGTCAGACAGACAGAAACAGGGCCACACAAACACATTCACACACTTGACGTAACATACATTCACATTTCTTTTGTTCCCACACTGAGAGCCCCTGTGCTTGACACAAGTTGAACTTCCTTTATGCAGACTGGCTGAACGAGAGGTACACGAACATACCTGTCTTACTATTTCTGTTCACAGGCAGTGTGTGTCTGTCTGTCACAGTGAGGAAGTGGTGGTCTAGTTGCAGTGTACAGCAGTATCATGTGCTGTCTGTGGTTCTCGTGGTCATCCTGTGTTTTCTTCTGCTGTGTGCTGCTGCAGACTACAGGTGGGGATGACTGTCGCTGTGTGATCACGTCTGGTTGTGTGGGGAAAAGAACGTGGATCATTACCAGGGTTTACACACGTTCAAACAGCTATCATTTGAGACACAGAGAGAAAGAGAGAGAGTGACAGAGAGAGAGAGACAGACAGACAGAGACAGACAGACAGACAGGCAGGCAGACAGACAGACACACAGACACACAGACAGACACACAGACAGACAGACAGAGACAGACAGACAGACAGACAGACAGACAGAGACAGACAGACAGACAGACAGACAGACAGACAGACAGAGACAAAAACAGTACAGATAATCAACGACGCAGAAAGACACACTGAGACACACAGAAACTTTTGTTCAAAACACACAGTAGTAGAGTGGTGGCCTAGAGGTAACGCGTCCGCCTCGGAAGCGAGAGGTTCTGAGTGCGCTGGTTCGAATCACGGCACAGTCGCCAGTATTTTCTCCCCTTCCACTAGACCTTGAGTTGTGGTCTGGACTCTAGTCATTCGGATGGGACGATAAACCATGGTTCCTTATGCAGCATGTACTCAGCGCACGTAAAAGAACCCACGGCAACAAAAGGGTTGTCCCTGGCAAAATTCTGTAGAAAAATCCACGTGTGTGTGTGTGTGTGTGTGTGTGTGTGTGTGTGTGTGTGTGTGTGTGTGTGCACGCGCGCGCGAGTGTGTGTAAGTGCACACATATGTCAGGAGAGCTATGTGCACGTGCGTGCGTGCGTGCGTGCGTGCGTGCGTGTGTGTGTGTGTGTGTGTGTGTGTGTGTGTGTGTGTGTGTGTGACATGACACGTGTTGACAGGTACACGTATCACGAACTGTGCCTCTGGTTCTGTGGAGGTGGTGGCGGACACTGCAGACTTCTCTCTGACCTGTGTGGAGTACACCGGCACTGTACAGTGGAGATACACAGTATCCACTCAACCAGATCGGGTTTATGATCTCGGCAGCTGTGGGTCCTCCTGTCAGTTGGACAGAGATGTTTTGTCACGTTCCTTCTCTCTGACCCAGCTCTCTGCCACCTCCAGTCGTCTGGGCTTAAAGAGCACCGTCACTTCAACCAGTCTTGCATATTATTTAACTTACGTCTGTGCTGACTCCTCCTGCTTAGTCAGCATTGTGGGTAGGTCTGATACTCTGTGTGTGTGTGTGTGTGTGTGTTTGTGTGTGTGTGTCTGTGTGTGTGTGTGTGTGTGTGTGTGTGTGTGTGTGTGTGTGTGTGTGTGTGGTAATCTGATTTCCACTCCGCAGGACCTAAATATCTTTCTGACCTTGTTAGTGTTTACACGCCCACATGAAATCTCCGCTCTTCCTCTGACTGTTACCTTTTGAAACTTTCTCGTGTCAATTCAAGAACCTATGGTGAACGTTCTTTCTTCTTTGCTGCTCCTCACATCTGGAACAACCTTCCTCATCATATCAGTGCATCTGATTCTATTTCTGTTTTTAGCTCATCAATAAAAACTAATTTTTGAAACCTATCTATAGGCACTCTCAGCTTCCTTGTTCTCCAGCACCACCCATGTCAGCTCACTTTGGATGTATGTGGAGTGGGAAAGGGAGAGTGTGTGTATTGGGAGGGGGGAGGGGTTTTGAGAAAGAGTGGTCATGAATGATTTATGTAACTTGTAATATTTTTCTTTCATGTAAAGTGCGCAGAGCTCTTAGAGAGAAAGAGCGCTATATGAATGTACATTATTATCATTATATAAATAGAAAAATAGATAGATAGATAGACATCATCATCCATGAAAACATATAGCCTGTACCAACTAAGGAAGCAAACATGACGATTTATGACAAGACCTTGCATCAAAAGTAGACATCAAACTCAACATCAGAGGACGCACCACAGCCGTGCAGAACAACAACGTCCAGACAATGCAGAACACAACTACAACACCTCCAAATCAGTCCCAGCCACCGCCCCTCCCACACACACACACACACACACCACCTCACCCGTACACACTGTAAAGAGAGAACAGCACACACCCACACTGTTGCAGGCACCAGGGGATTAATTCAAGGCAGTTGTAAAGAGGTGAGTCAGAAGTGAAACCTCTCACACACAGAACACAAAACCTGGCACACACATCTCTGGTTCCAGTCCAGACACCACTCCTTCCTCACTCCCAGTCACACACCAACTTTATTCAGCATTAAAAAAAAATTCACAGTGAAATGCATGGTGTCTGCTTTCCAGAAATGCAACCACATGGGAAACATTTCCAGTAAAACGGTCATGAATAAAATGTTCATTCATTACAGTTCTGTTACACGTCCACTTAAATGCTCAACAGAAACCACAAGCAACAGCCGCTATTGTTGATTTTTGAATGGAACGAAGACTTCACAAGTAAACACACTGTGCATAGCATGGCTTGATGAAGTGCATGGTGTCCTTGTGTGTGTGTGTGTGCGTGTGTGTGCGTGTGTGTGTGTGTGTGTGTGTGTGTGTGTGTGTGTGTTACAGTTCACGCTGAGTTATCCACACCCACCCTCACAGTGACCACACCGGCCACAGGCTCTGGGTGGACAGTGAGGGGCAATGTGGACATTACAAGGATCTTCTCGTCAGCTGGACAGTACTCGTGTGTGTGGGAAGAGAAACGTCCAGGTGTAAGTTCTTGTGGCAGTAGTCTGTACGTCATGTGGACAGTGCGTGTGGAAAGTGATTTCAGACATTCACACCGGAATTGATGAGAGAGAGAGAGAGAGAGAGAGAGAGAGAGGGAGAGAGAGGAGAGAGAGAGAGAGAGAGAGAGGGAGAGAGAGAGAGAGAGAGAGAGGAGAGAGAGAGAGAGAGAGAGAGAGAGAGAGAGAGAGAGACTTTACAAGTTAACCCCAGTGTACAATCATTGTATGAAGCCAAAGGACCAGTATTCAATGTCATGATTTAGATTTTTTAAATTGTGTTGCATTTGATTATCATTTCTTTGTCCGTGTATGACAAAGTGTAACAGTGGGAAGTGGAGGGGATGTCACACGTGTGTTGAATATCCCTGACATCTGCTGACTCTGGGGTGTCTGCCACCTGAATGATGACCACAGCAGGTTGAAATACTGACAGCCACTGATTCGACCTCATCAGTGAAACAGGTGTTGGTTGTGGAGCTACTCACACTGAATTAGTGAATGACACATGTATACAGTAACAAAAACACACGCAACCTCCCCCTCGCCCCCCAAAGAAGCCCTACTATCTAACACACTGTACCTCTGTTTGGGA
>NC_134909.1:5777673-5785173 GCF_041734735.1 Babylonia areolata
TGACAGTGGTCTGTTTAGGTGGGTACTGTGACGTGTGAGAGTGGTCTGTTTAGGTGGGTACTGTGACGTGTGGTACTGGTCTGTTAAGGTGGGTACTGTGACTGTGACAGTGGTCTGTTTAGGTGGGTACTGTGACATGTGACACTGGTCTGTTTAGGTGGGTAGTGTGACGTGTGACAGTGGTCTGTTTAGGTGGGTACTGTGACGTGTGACAGTGGTCTGTTTAGGTGGGTACTGTGACGTGTGACAGTGGTCTGTTTACGTGGTTCATGTGACGTGTGGCAGTGGTCTGTTTAGGTACATGCTGTAACGTTTGACACGCCTTGTGAATATGGCTGTTGGACACCCCTGACCAGTCCTGTCGTAGCGTTCCAGTTCAGGAAAGATGGCAACAAAGTTGTGAATGAGAGACCAGCTTGTTTCCCAGAAGACAGTTTCAGCAGGATGATATGGACAAAGAAACAAGAAATGGTTCAGCACTATAGATGTGTAAGTGTGTATCATGCACTGAACAGATCTCGCAGGAATATTCTTGAATCAGTCATCTGATTTTGTGTTAGATTTGGTAGCATAACATATATGAAAAACTGAAACAGAGAGAATTTCGTCAGTTGACAGTTTTTTGTGTGTTGTTTTAGGGGAAACCCTCGAGAAATGTCGTTTGCTTTGACAGGTTGAACTGCGAGGAGACAACAGTGGTTTACAAGACAAGCTGTGTCATCATGGCCTCCAACGTCACTGAAGACACGGCAGGGTATTATAACGTGTCCATGTCAGCGTCCAAGGGAACTACCTCATTCGTGTTTCGCCTGAAGTTGTCGGTCAATGGTGAGATCAGTAACGATCATTCGTCATTTCAAAGTGACCAGTGTTATTTGACTCTTCTTTATTTTGCCTTCACGTGGTTTCTCTGCATTGTCAGTTGTATCTTTCTTTATCTATCCTCATCCTTGTATGTCTGTCTCCTCTCTCTCTCTCTTTCTCTCTCTCACTCTCTCTCCCCTCTCTCTCATTCTCTCTCTCCTCTCCCTCTCTCTGTCACCATCTCTCTCCTCTCTCTCTCAATCTCTCTCATGTCTCTCACTCGCTCACTATCTCTCTCCTCTCTCTCTCACTCTCTCTCTCCTCTCTCTCCTCTCTCTCTCACTCTCTGTCTCTCTTTCTCTCTCCCCCTCTCCATGTGCTTAAAGATGGCAAATTGATACCGTCAACAATAGTGACGACCCCTGAAGTAACTGAACGGAACTGAACTGTCGTGCGGGTCATACAATGATTAATATTTATCCGATTCCCATCTTGAAAGTGTCTACAGATAAGGAATCAGAAGATGGATCAGAAGATGGAGCAGTCAAGTGTTCCTGTGATGGATGTGACACGAAAGCCTGCTTTGGCATTGGGTTTGCTGCTGGATTTGGGACCATGCTTGCAGTAGTTGCTGGAGCTGTTTTCTGGTTATGGAGACACAAGTGGAGACTGCCCTGTGCTGGTAAGCCGTGTTCATCTCTGCACACACACATAACACTTCTTTCAGTGCAGTTTTGTAACCTGTCACACACACACACACACACACACACACACACACACACACACACACACACACACACACACACACACACACACACACACTTCTTCTTCTTCTTCTTCTACGTTCGTGGGCTGCAACTCACTCGTATGCACACGAGTGGGCTTTTACGTGTATGACCGTTTTTACCCCGCCATGTAGGCAGCCATACTCCGCTTTCGGGGGTGTGCATGCTGGGTATGTTCTTGTTTCCATAACCCACCGAACGCTGACATGGATTACAGGATCTTTAACGTGCGTATTTGATCTTCTTCTTGCATATATACACGAAGGGGGTTCAGGCACTAGCAGGTCTACACATAAGTTGACCTGGGAGATCGGAAAAATCTCCACCCTTTACCCACCAGGCACCGTCACCGTGATTCGAACCCGGGACCCTCCGATTGAAAGTCCAACGCTCTATCCACTCGGCTATTGCGCCCGTCACACTCTCACACAAACTTGCACACCACTTGAACTGGAAACATTTTTTATATGATGATCAACTTTTGTTAAAAGTGTGTGTGTGTGTGTGTGTGTGTGTGTGTGTGTGTGTGTGTGTGTGTGTGTGTGTGTGTGTGTGTTTGTTTGTTTGTTTCCAGGTGAAGAACTTGTTCACAAGACAACAGATGATCGGTATGTAATACACCTTTGCTTTCAATTTTCTCGCTTGCTTGGTTTGATAATTGCTTTCTTTTTTCTTCTCCTGTTTACATTCGTAATTAGTTACCTCAGAGTTTGTTTTCCGCTCAAGGACATTGATGCTTACTGGAATGTGAATAATCATGATTACCACTCCTCGAAATATATATATGTATATACATAGATAAAGTGTAATCACACAGTATTATGTATTCAGGCGTTGAAGTCTGCTCTGATAAAATCATAACTGATTTAATCAACTCATTTCCCAGTCCGTTTTGCATTTAAGACTTCCTCAAAAAACATCCGTTGATAAATATTACATGACAATCAGAATGCAGCCTCCACTTTATTCCAACAAATTCATGACTTGCAAATATTCGGCAAGAGCTCAGACTCTGGTTTTTCTTTGAGCAGATGGAAGTAGGTATTCTGTCAATGGTACAGTGTACATTCTACGTAATTGGAAATACACTGGTGGTAATGATGTTCTAATAGCTGTATTCAGAATTCACATGTCCTGTACACTCAGTTGTATCAGCACCTGAACTGTAGACTACATCAGACTCTGACAGAAGACTACATGAATGAATAAAGTAAAGAGCAATGATGAATCAAAGGGATGCAAAATGCTGACACGTTAATCTCTGCGTTGTGCTCGTGGTGTTTGTGTCACTGAAGCGAGACAGCACAGCCTTTCGGTGTGGGACCCCGCACTGCTAAGGAACAGACAGTGGTCAGTTGTGCAGGAGGTGCACTGCAAGATGCTGATAACTTCTCTCTTCACTTTGTTTTGCCACGTGGGTGTATCCTGTCAGCTGACAACATGTACGCTGTGATCTGCAAGCTGACTGCTGTATGATTTCCAGGGCTGTCAGAACTGAGGCCCCATTGGCAATGTCTACCATTGAAAGTGACGTGGCCACAAACGGTAAGATCTGCGACGCCCATGTCACATTAAATGCATGATTGTAAAATAAACATTTGTGTGTAAACACACACACACACACACACACACACACACACACACACACACATGTTCATACATACACACAAGCACACTCACACACACGCACACACACACACACACACACACACACACACACACACACACACACACACACACACACACACAGTGTGTCACAAGGTGAATGAATGCTGTTGCAGACACAGGGCCGTACGAAGATGTGAGGTCTGAGATCAGAGCTGTGTCTGAAGCTCCACACACATCACACACCTCAGGTAATGCTCCTCCTGTTCTTGGCTGAATGAATGAATGGATTGATCAAAAATCAATATTCGATAGATCGATTGATGAAAAGAAAAATGACTGTTATTGACCCTTTTTCCGTCTTAGTCGTTTTATCTTTCCTTCAAGTATTCCTTCACGTGTTTGTTTAATCACATAAACGCACACCTTTGTACACAAACACACAGTTGTGTGCTAATTTACATTGTAACGTTTTGGTTTTTCCTGTGTGGCTGTATTTCTCTTCATTGTTACGTGTTTCATCATACCTTCCTCTTCTGTGCCTGGTGGTGACCATGTTGCACCAGCTATGTCCTGGTGGTGTGCATGTTGCACCAGCTATGTCCTGATGGTGTCCATGTTGCACCAGCTATGTCCTGGTGGTGTCCATGTTGCACCAGCTATGTCCTGTTGGTGTCCATGTTGCACCAGCTATGTCCTGATGGTGTCCATGTTGAACCAGCTATGTCCTGTTGGTGTCCATGTTGCACCAGCTATGTCCTGGTGGTGTCCATGTTGCACCAGCTATGTCTTCCATGTTGCACCAGCTATTTCCTGGTGCTGTCCATGTTGCACTAGCTATGTCCTGGTGGTGTGCATGTTGCACCAGCTATGTCCTGGTGGTGTGCATGTTGCACCAGCTATGTCTTGGTGGTGTGCATGTTGCACCAGCTATGTCCTGTTGGTGTCCATGTTGCACCAGCTATGTCCTGGTGGTGTCCACGTTGCACCAGCTATGTCCTGGTGGTGTCCATGTTGCACCAGCTATGTTCTTGTGGTGTCCATTTTGCACCAGCTATGTCCTGGTGGTGTCCATGTTGCACCAGCTATGTCCTGGTGGTATCCATGTTGCACCAGCTATGTCCTCCATGTTGCACCAGCTATGTCCTGGTGGTGTCCATGTTACACCAGCTATGTCCTGGTGGTGTGCATGTTGCACCAGCTATTTCCAGGTGCTGTCCATATTGCACCAGCTATGTCCTGGTGGTGTGCATGTTGCACCACCTATGTCCTGGTGATGTGCATGTTGCACCAGCTATGTCCTGGTGATGTCCATGTTGCACCAGCTATGTCCTGGTGGTGTGCATGTTGCACCAGCTATGTCCTGTTGGTGTCCATGTTGCACCAGCTATGTCCTGTTGGTGTCCATGTTGCACCAGCTATGTCCTGTTGGTGTCCATGTTGCACCAGCTATGTCCTGTTGGTGTCCATGTTGCACCAGCTATGTCCTGGTGATGTCCATGTTGCACCAGCTATGTCCTCCATGTTGCACCAGCTATATCCTTCTCCGCCAGTAAGGGAATCTGCTGAGGTAAGTGTGTTGTTCAACATGACTGTAACACGTGGTGTGAGCTGTTCACTGTGTGTGTTGTTCAACATGACTGTAACACATGGTGTGAGCTGTTCACTGTGTGTGTTGTTCAACATGACTGTAACACGTGGTGTGAGCTGTTCACTGTGTGTGTTGTTCAACATGACTGTAACACGTGGTGTGAGCTGTTCCCTGTGTGTTGTTCAACATGACTGTAACACGTGGTGTGAGCTGTTCACTGTGTGTGTTGTTCAACATGACTGTAACACGTGGTGTGAGCTGTTCACTGTGTGTTTTGTTCAACATGACTGTAACACGTGGTGTGAGCTGTTCCCTGTGTGTTGTTCAACATGACTGTAACACGTGGTGTGAGCTGTTCACTGTGTGTTTTGTTCAACATGACTGTAACACGTGGTGTGAGCTGTTCACTGTGTGTGTTGTTCAACATGACTAACACGTGGTGTGAGCTGTTCACTGTGTGTTTTGTTCAACATGACTGTAACACGTGGTGTGAGCTGTTCACTGTGTGTTGTTCAACATGACTAACACGTGGTGTGAGCTGTTCACTGTGTGTTTTGTTCAACATGACTGTAACACGTGGTGTGAGCTGTTCACTGTGTGTTTTGTTCAACATGACTGTAACACGTGGTGTGAGCTGTTCACTGTGTGTTGTTCAACATGACTAACACGTGGTGTGAGCTGTTCACTGTGTGTGTTGTTCAACATGACTGTAACACGTGGTGTGAGCTGTTCACTGTGTGTTGTTCAACATGACTGTAACACGTGGTGTGAGCTGTTCACTGTGTGTGTTGTTCAACATGACTGTAACACGTGGTGTGAGCTGTTCACTGTGTGTTGTTCAACATGACTGTAACACGTGGTGTGAGCTGTTCACTGTGTGTTGTTCAACATGACTGTAACACGTGGTGTGAGCTGTTCACTGAGTGTGTTGTTCAACATGACTGTAACACGTGGTGTGAGCTGTTCACTGTGTGTTGTTCAACATGACTGTAACACGTGGTGTGAGCTGTTCACTGTGTGTTGTTCAACATGACTGTAACACGTGGTGTGAGCTGTTCACTGTGTGTGTTGTTCAACATGACTGTAACACGTGGTGTGAGCTGTTCACTGTGTGTTGTTCAACATGACTGTAACACGTGGTGTGAGCTGTTCACTGTGTGTGTTGTTCCAGACACAGGGCCGTATGAAGAGCTGAAGCCGATTGACATAGGACTGAAGTCTGTGTACAGTGCCATGTCTCCACCTCCACACACCTCGGGTAATTCTCCTCTGTGTGTGTGTGTGTGTGTGTGTGTGTGTGTGTGTGTGTGTGTGTGTGTGTGTTTGTGTGTGTGTGTTTGTGTGTGTGTGTGTGTGTGTTTGTTTGAATGAATGTTTCACACGGGCAGTGTTGCCTCAACACGCTCTTCCACACACATTCTTTTATGTGTGCATATTGTTTTCTTTGGCAGGTAAAACAAATAGGTGAATTTTCATTCATCTGTTAGTTATGTGGCGTGTGGTTCATTTGAACACATGCTATGATGTTTGGTTCTACCTGTTTCACTGTCTGTCTCTCCTGTCTCTACCTGTCTGTCCCTCGTCTCTCTATCTGTCTCTCTCATCTCTCCTTCTGTCTCTCCCATCTCTCTACCTGTCTCTCTCCCATCTCTCTACCTGTCTCTCTCCCATCTCTCTACCTGTCTCTCTCTCACTTTGTCTTTGTTTTTTTCACTCTCTGCCTCTGTCTCTCTCTTTATCTCCCCCTTCTCGCCCTTTGTCTGTCTGTGTCTCTGTCCCAGTCTCTCCCTGTGTTTGTCTATTTCCCATTGCCCCCCCACCCCCCACCCTCACCCCACACACACACACCCCTGTCCCCCTCATCCCCTTGTCTCTATCTCTGCCTGAATTGTACGCTCTGTCTGAGCATTCCCATGTTGTTTTCCAGGAACAGACGATGGTTATGAAATTCCAGCTAAAGATCCTGCGCCTGCTGCAGCATCACGGATTTGATTGGGAGTGGGACAATTCTTCTTCTTATTTTTCATTACTATTATTATCACCATTGTTTATTACTACTGGTTACTATTATTGTTATTGTTATCATCATCATCATCATCATCATCATTATCATTATCATCATCATCATCATCATCATCATCATCATTATTATTATCATTGGTGGTGGTGGTGGAGGTGTTGGTTTTGTTGTTTTTGTTTGTTTTGTTTTGTTTTGGTGGTGTTGTGTTACTGTGTTGCTGTTGCTGTTGTTGTTGCTGTTTATTGGCAGAGGGTTGCCGATAACAGCATTGTAATCTGCTTTCCCCTCAGCCTTTGTACTGGAACGAAGTGAGAAAGGGTACACATGCACAGACATCCCGAAGACCATTCCAAAGTGACTGAAACCAGAACCAGCCACAGTAGTGAAGGCAGTGCAGCACAAACTGAACTGTCATCAGCAGAGCATCAGCCTCCCAGGAAGACGAACACACTGCATGAACATTTACCGTCCACAGATGTGCACTGACGTCCGTCACTGAACACGGAGAAGGAAAGTGCATCACGGTGCCACACATGCATTTCCGTTTCCGGTGTTTATTATCCATGTACAACTAGCGTCACAGTCAGTACTGATGTAACAGGATGATTTGGAGCCACGTTGCCTTGAGGTGAAAGCCGTCACGTTTTGCACAGCACTGGGTTATTTTACTGGCACAAAGTGCGTGCAGCTGCCAG
>NC_134909.1:5792673-5795173 GCF_041734735.1 Babylonia areolata
CGTGCAGTTTTATTTGTTTTCCCTGTCGAAGTGGATTTTTTCTACAGAATTTTGCCAGGAACAACCCTTTTGTTGCCGTGGGTTTTTTTACGTGCGCTAAGTGCATGCTGCACACGGGACCTCGGTTTATCGTCTCATCCGAATGACTAATTATTGATGTTAAAGTTCAAAACATATTCTTTGTGAAGCTTTACTGACATGAGTGTCAGACAGGTGCAACAGCCGAGTGCTTAAAGCGTTGGACTTTCAATCTGAGGGTCCCGGGTTCGCATCCCGGTAACGGCGCCTGGTGGGAAAGGATGGAGATGTTTCCGATCTCCCAGGTCAAGATAACTGCAGACCTGCTGTGATCAAACCCCTTTGTGGGAATACGCACGCAGAAGATCAGATGCGCACGTTAAAGATCCTGTAATCCATGTCAGCGTTCGGTGGGTTATGGAAACAAGAACATAACCGGCATGCTCCCCCCGAAAACGAAGTATGGCTGGGTACATGGCGGGGTAAAAACAGTCACACCTGTAGAGGTCCACAGTGGATATGAGTGACGTAGGAGTGACAGCTCACGGAGGAAGAAGAGGAAGATGAGTGTGCCATCTGCAGTCACTGGTATTTTGACTTTCTGCATTCATTATCAGTTGTTGCCCTACTTAAATTGACGACTTTCTTTCTACGAAATCCATGAAATGATTTTCTTTAATGACACTCGTATTTGCTTCAAATAGTCATTCTGGATTCCATCATCTATGTGTCATGTTTTTCCCAACTCAACAAACATCCACACCCCTCCTCTTCTACAATTATATCATTTATTTTTTCTTTAACCCATTCAGCCTTAAGGGGTTTACAGCCTTAGCAGAAAAATTTTGAATCTGACCTTTTTTTCCCTTCCAATTGACACGTGTATTGTTTTGAATTGTATTGTATTTCTCTTTTTGTCACAACAGATTTGTCTGTGTGAAATTCGGGTTGCTCACCGCAGGGAGAGTGCGTCGCTACACTGAGAGCGCCACCCATATTTTTATATTTTTTTTCCTGCGTGCAGTTTTATTTGTTTATCCTATCGAAGTGGATTTTTCTACAGAATTTTGCCAGGAACAAGCCATGGGTTCTTTTACGTGCGCTAAGTGCATGCTGTACACAGAACCTCGGTTTATCGTCTCATCCGAATGATTTTCGTCCAGACCACCACTCAAGGTCAAGTGGAGGGGGAGAAAATATCGGCGGCTGAGCCGTGATTCGAACCAGCGCACTCAGATTCTCTCACTTCCTAGGCGGACACGTTACCTCTAGGCCATCACTCCACTTACGTATGGACACAGCCGGAAATTCAATTGAAGTTAGTTCCCTTTGCTTATGGTTTATGCGTGTGTGGAACCTGTTTTAAATGAAACGAATGTCGACAACTGAGCATTTCTCGGGTGCATGTTTAAATGAGTTAAAATGAGATCACCTCAATGTGAACAATCAACCTTTTCATTGAATGTTTACGCTCACCAGTGTCAGCGACAAGGCATTGAACAGAATCACTTCCTTCTGTTCCGCAGCAGTACTGGACGCAGTGAGAAATCGATGAGCAGTATATGAACAGGAGAAATTGGATTCCTCAGACGTGTGCATGCATGATGTGAAAGGGAGGGTGTTGCACCATATGGCGGTCATCATGCACGGGTCTGTGCGGACTGGTGTCCATCATTGTGGTGAACACTGGATGAGGGAATGGTCATGTCTGTGGTAATGTCCACAACTGCTCGTAGCTTCATCGTTAACAGGGCTTGAGTCATGGCTTGGGACTGAGCTCGTGTAGAGTGAAGGGGGAGGGGCACAAAAGAGAGAGAGAGACAGACAGACAGACAGACAGACAGACAGAGGGGGGAGAAAAAGATCGAGAAAGACACAGACAGAGATGCAGACAGACAGACAGAGTTTGTGTTTGTGCATATGTGAACACATGTGATTCCTTTCCAATAACTTCTCTGTTGACAGACATGCAGAGAGGCGCAGAGAGAGGGACACAGAGAGAGGGACACAGAGAGAGGGACACAGAGAGAGGGACACAGAGAGAGGGACACAGAGAGAGGGACACGGAGAGAGGGACACAGAGAGAGGGACACAGAGAGAGGGACACGGAGAGAGGGACACAGAGAGAGGGACACAGAGAGAGGGACACAGAGAGAGGGACACGGAGAGAGGGACACAGAGAGAGGGACACAGAGAGAGGGACACAGAGAGAGGGACACGGAGAGAGGGACACAGAGAGAGGGACACAGATCTAATGAAAATATCGTCTGACGTCAGACAGACAGAAAGAGGGGAGGTGTTGAGAGGGGCGGGGAGGGGGTGGGGGGGAATGACAATATGGTTTCCTCCTCCTTCCCCACTACCCACGTCCAGTAACTCTCCATTCACATTCAGGTGTATACATGACTGAATACAGAGAGACAGACAGACAGACAGAGACACAGACACAGACACAGACAGAGAGGGAGGGGGGGTAGAAAAA
>NC_134909.1:5800173-5802673 GCF_041734735.1 Babylonia areolata
CTTAAACCTGTAGAACAAAAGTGCTTCTTGCGCAAAGTAAATTAATTCTAACTTTCATTATTGTTGTCACAGAATTCCTGTCGTATCTTCAGGGCATTAAATATATAAACGCAGAGTTTACGAATACTGTAAACAGAACCATTCTTCAGCAAGTGAACATACGATTGACCTTCAGAGTTCAGATGTTTTTTTGCCGCAGGTTATTGTAAAGGACACAATTGTTTATAAAAATGGTTTTCATCTTCGACCACATTACAACATTTACATGCGTAATTTGAATTATATTTGAATGTTCTCCTAAAAAAATGATCCATTTATTGGGAGAAAACCAAGCCGTAATTTTACCAAACAGTCCCTAAAACACTTTTTATCCACAAAGTCAAAATATTGCTCACACTGAAAACCATTTTTTAAACAGTCTGTATTTATGATATATATCTTTAGACATTACTGACTCGTCCCACTCTTGCAGAACTATATCTTTTATTCTTTGCTTAGATAATGACATAGAAGTTTGCTCACAACCAACGCCTTGTTGCAACCAGACATATCCAAACCCAAGTCTAAATAAAGTATTTGTTATTAAAGACACCCAGCATTTTTCCCCCTTTCGTCCAGGTTAAACAACGTCAAATATGCCTGTCTGGGTAATCTGTGCACATTCATATTCAGCAACCTTAACCAGTACTTGATACACCTTGCTGCACAATTTATATACAGTGGATAACGTCCTAATTCGCTGTATGCAAACTTGTTTGGTACTCACACATACACACACACACACACACACACACACACACACACACACACACACACACAGAGAGAGAGAGAGACAGAGACAGAGAGACAGAGAGACAGAGAGAGAGAGAGAGACAGAGAGACAGAGAGAGAGAGAGAGAGAGAGAGAGATGATAACATAACAAAAAACGACGAATGTAATTACTTAAACCGGCAATACACAGACGCACATGAATACACATGCATAAATATATAACAATCACTAATCATGTTCAAAGTTATAATACACATGTATAAACATATAACAATTACTAATCATGTTCAAAGTTATAATACACCTGCATAAACATATAACAATTACTAATCATGTTCAAAGTTTTTATGCACATGCATAAACATATAACAATTACTAATCATATTCAATGGTTTAGAACATGCTATTTCATTGTATCATTTCCTGTTTAAGAAGAATGGCATTATCATTAAGGCTGTTTATCACAGAGAGAGACAGAGACAGAGACAGAGACAGAGAGATGGAGAGAGAGTAACAGACAGACTGGCAGACAGAGAGAGGGGGGTGGGAGGCAGAGAGAGAGAGATAAAAAAATAAAAAAAGACAGAATAGATTTGTTTTTCTGGCAGATTTATGAACAGTAGCCACCCCTGCCTTTGCATACAAGCCACAGGTGCGAACTGTGTAAAACCGAACACCCCCCATCTCCCACCTTCATAACACCATCTCCTGTCTCATAAAGCGGCTGTTGCACCTGGCAATGACTCCACATCAAATCATGTTGTTTATCATCCTGCCGACCACAGAGGCAGTCAGTGTTTGTGGGCTGTGTGCCCGTTACTTCCTGTTGTTTATCATCCTGCCGACCACTGAGGCAGTCAGTGTTTGTGGGCTGTGTGCCCGTTACTTCCTGTTGTTTATCATCCTGTCGACCACAGAGGCAGTCAGTGTTTGTGGGCTGTGTGCCCGTTACTTCCTGTTGTTTATCATCCTGCCGA
Organism: Babylonia areolata; assembly: GCF_041734735.1. Lineage (NCBI taxonomy): Eukaryota > Metazoa > Mollusca > Gastropoda > Neogastropoda > Buccinidae > Babylonia > Babylonia areolata. Next base: position 5,801,923 of record NC_134909.1, read on the forward strand.
CCACAGAGGCAGTCAGTGTTTGTGGGCTGTGTGCCCGTTACTTCCTGTTGTTTATCATCCTGCCGACCACAGGCAGTCAGTGTTTGTGGGCTGTGTGCCCGTTACTTCCTGTTGTTTATCATCCTGCCGACCACAGAGGCAGTCAGTGTTTGTGGGCTGTGTGCCCGTTACTTCCTGTTGTTTATCATCCTGCCGACCACTGAGGCAGTCAGTGTTTGTGGGCTGTGTGCCCGTTACTTCCTGTTGTTTATCATCCTGCCGACCACAGAGGCAGTCAGTGTTTGTGGGCTGTGTGCCCGTTACTTCCTGACCAGTGGCCAAGTGGTCAGGGTGCTGGATTCTCGCTCCAGATTCCCGAGTTCGATCCTCGTCCCACCTAGTAGGTTTAAGATAAGGGTGGAGAGTTTTTTGTTCTCCCAGGTCGGTCAGCATAAGTGTACACCTGCTAGTGTCAGAACTCCTTCCGAGTGTACACGCACGCAGAAGATGGAATGAGCACGTTAAAGATCCTGTCGTCCAGGTCAGCGGTCGGTGGGTTATGGAAACAACTGCAATGGGAGTTCTTTTATAACTTAGTCTTTTGTGAAGGACTGTCATTCTTGTAGGCCCCGTGGGAGATTCTGTGAGGCGTTGTGACCCAGTGGTCGGGGTTTGATTCCACGTTTCGGCCTGGTGCTGTGTCCTCGGGAAAGGCACTTGACTCCAGTTTTCCTCACTCCACCCAGGTGTGAACGGGTACCTGACTCCAGTT
>NC_134909.1:5812673-5815173 GCF_041734735.1 Babylonia areolata
AAAAACAACAACAAACAAACATGTGTTTATATGTTGCTTCCAATCAAAGGTAAGTATGGTAACCATTTTGTCTTGTAGCTGTATGTTTTACGTGCTACTATAGCATCGTATTCTTCTATTTTTGATATCTTGAGAGGACATAATTTTCAAATCAGTGGAATGTTCATCTATCCTGATTGCAGTTAATAGTGGTCCCTTGGTTTCAGGGTAAACGGGACTGTGTAGTCTATCTGTACACACACAGGAGTGGCTCTGCAGATCAAGTCTGGATTTTGCTGGATGCTGGTAGTCTGCAGAAGTTACAGAGTGATCAGCAAATGAAGATGTGAAATACATAACAACATACAATCATGGTATTCAGAGGAAAACTACCATGAATAAATCATTTGGAATAGTCATCAAATAGAAAAAACAACAACGTCCTTTTCACACAAAATGTGTGTACATATTCCAGTGTATGCACTTTGTTGACTAAATCTGCACAATTTAGGTGAATGTTTTTTACATGTCGAATCATGATCACCATAGGGCACTGGTAGTGAAAGTGAAACCAGAGTGGTGAGCACATAGGGCACTGGTAGTCAGCTGAAGTTACAGAGTGGTCAGCACATAGGGCACTGGTAGTCTGCTGAAGTTACAGAGTGGTCAGCACATAGGGCACTGGTAGTCTGCTGGAGTTACAGAGTGGTCAGCACATAGGGCACTGGTAGTCAGCTGAAGTTACAGAGTGGTCAGCACACAGGGCACTGGTAGTCTGCTGAAGTTACAGAGTGGTCAGCACATAGGGCACTGGTAGTCTGCTGAAGTTACAGAGTGGTCAGCACACAGGGCACTGGTAGTCTGCTGAAGTTACAGAGTGGTCAGCACATAGGGCACTGGTAGTCTGCTGGACTTACATAGTGGTCAGCACACAGGGCACTGGTAGTCAGCTGAAGTTACAGAGTGGTCAGCACACAGGGCACTGGTAGTCAGCTGAAGTTACAGAGTGGTCAGCACATAGGGCACTGGTAGTCAGCTGAAGTTACAGAGTGGTCAGAACATAGGGCACTGGTAGTCTGCTGGACTTACAGAGTGGTCAGCACATAGGGCACTGGTAGTCAGCTGGAGTTACAGAGTGGTCAGCACATAGGGCACTGGCAGTCAGCTGGAGCTGCAGGGACAGACAACTGCTCTGTGGTGACGTTGTCTGGCAGCACGAGCCTTGCTGTAACATTCCTCTTCAAGTCTCTTTGATGTTTTATCTTGTTAGAGTTTGGTGGGTTATGGAAACAAAAGTATACCCAGCATACACACCCACCAAAAGGGGTGTGGCTGTCCTAATGGCAGGGTCATACACGTAAATTGTTCCATGACTGTCTGAGTGTGTTTGTGTGTGCCTGAAATCTGATTGAATGACACAGGAAACGAATGATGAGTGCACAGTGGCAGCCGTCAGTCGGCTCTGCCTAGGTAGGCAACCTGTTGTGCAAATGACTGTGTTTGTAAAGCGCTTAAAGCTTCGTCTAGGACCGAGGATAGGCGCTATATAAGTATTCATATCATTCATTCATATCAACACACTCTGTTCAACAGAAGAGGTGCCACATCACTGTATGCAGAATGTTTTTCAGGGTGTCTATATAAAATTTTAAAAAACCGAATGTACTCCCGAAAACAGAGTACGGATGCCTACATGGCGGGGGAAAAAAACGATCATACACGTAAAAACCAATGTTTACGTACGAGTGAACGTGAGAGTTTCAGCCCACAAACGAAGAAGATGAAGAAGAAACCGGAATGTAACGGACTGACTAACTGAAAGGCGTGCTGACCGTGTGTGTGTTTTCAGACAAGTGCTTAAACAACCCGTGTCTGAACGGGGGCACGTGCAGTTCAGAGGATGAGGGCCGCCTGTACAAGTGTGCCTGCCCTCCCATGTTCCACGGGACAAAGTGTGAAAGGGCTGGTCAGTGTTGTGTCGTGTGGTCACGGGTCATCGTCATCCCCACCCCCTCTCTTTCTCTCTCTCTCTCTCTCTCTCTGTCTGTTTCTGTCTGTCTGTCAGTCACTGTTTCTGTGTTATGATGTGTATGTGTGTGTGTGTGTGTGTGTGTGTGTGTGTGTGTGTGTGTGTGTGTGTGTGTGTTGGTGTTTGTTTGTGTGTGTGTGTGTTGGTGTGTGTGTGTGTCTGTGTGTCTGTGTGTATGTGTGTGTGTGTGCGTGTGTGTGTGTGTGTTGGTCTCTGTGTGTGTGTGTGTGTATGTGTGTGTGTTAGTGTGTGTGTGTGTATGTGTGTGTGTGTGTGTGTTGGTGTGTGTGTTCGGGTGTGTGTGTATGCATGTTTGTATGTGCGTGCGTGCCTCTGTGTTTGTATGAGGTGACTGTGTGTGGTGGGGGGGGGGGGGGGTAGATGCGTAGATGAGTGTATGTGTGTATATTTATGTGTGCGTGTTTGTATGTGTTTTTGTTTGTGAGTTGTGTGTGTATGTTCAATTGTTTGTGTGTGAGATTTGTGTGTGTA
>NC_134909.1:5820173-5827673 GCF_041734735.1 Babylonia areolata
AAATAATATGATTTAAACAGCGTTCTCACTGCGAATACCGCAATCGATTTATCGCCCTTAAAAAAGCATGTTTAAATATCAATTTTTTTAACGTCAGTTAAGGAGCCACGATAGTGTATTGAGTAAGACAGTTTCTTCTCACCCGAACACGTGGGGTTAGAATCTGCCTTCAGGGCTTTTTTCTTTCTTTTTTTTTAACCCGAAGCTTTATAATAACATATACAGAACACATTTTAACGATTAGATTTTTTTAAGTGTATCACAAGTGAGTCTTGAAGGCCTTGCCTCTCTTGTTGTACTTTGTTGTATGTTATACTTTGTATTACCATCAGGCCATGTACCAATTCACCTTTCGTTCTAGGTACTTAGGACACACACACGCGTTTAGTATGTATGCTTTTTCATTTGTGAATATGAACTCTCTCTCTCTCTCTCTCTCTCTCTCTCTCTGTCTCTCTGTCTCTGTCTCTCTCTGTCTCTCTGTCTCTGTCTCTGTCTCTCTCTCTCTCTCTCTCTCTCTCTCTCTCTCTCTCTCTTTTAACTTACGATAAATTCAGCTACTAAACTGCAATTATATGTTAATCTAGATAAAAGTAATGTTATTATTTTTAGGAAAGGTGGTTATTTGGCAGCAAGGGAAAGGTGGGTGTATGGTGGTCTGGATATGCCAGTTCTCAGCTCAGCTCAGCTCAGCTGCCCCATGGCAGTTGCCGTTGGGGCGCTACAGATGACCTGTCAACCAGTCCTCTCCATCCATCCCTGTCTTTCGCACATTTGACCGCCTCGCTCAGCTTCAATCCTGTCCATTCTGTGATGTTGTCTTCCCATCTCTTCTTCTGTCTTCCTCTCTTCCTTCCTCCTCTGACTGTTCCCTGGAGCACTGTCTTGGCAAGCCCCTCTCCTCTTGTTACGTGGCCGAACCATTTTAATTTGCGCCTCTTGATGGTGGTGAGAAGGTCTTCATAGGGACCAATGGCTTGCCTTATTTTGTTTTTGACTTCTTCATTGGTTATGTGGTCTTTGTAAGAGATGCCAAGCAGTCTTCTGAAGCATCTCATTTCTGAGGCCTGAATCCTCTTCTCTAATTCTGCTGTAAGGGTCCATGTTTCACAAGCATACAGGAGAACTGAGTAGATAAGGGAACGCATGAGTCTTATCTTTGAGCTGAGCTTGACTGCCTTGTCCTTCCAAATGGTGTTCAACTTGGCTAGTGTTGCAGCTGTCATTGCAATTCTGGCTAATACTTCAGGCTTGGACCCCTCATCTGAAACTATTGCTCCAAGGTATTTGAAATTCTTCACGGTTTCAAGCTTTTCTCCGTTGGCAGTGATGTCAGTTTGGATGCCATTGTCATTGTTTGTCATCAGTTTTGTTTTGTTTGCACTGATTTCCATGCCGTAAGCTGTATGCCAGTTGTCAATGCTTACAAATATCTTGGAATTCTTTTTTCTACTCGTTTGGGTTTTGTATCTGCATGCAGGGATCTTTGAAGCAGAGCAAAGAATGTGCTCTTACATATCATGGAGAAATTCTTTTTATTGAACAATAATTCTTTGGATATTTTCATTAAGATTTTCGATACCCAGATACAGCCCATCGTACAATATAGTTCAGAATTATGGGGTCTAGATAAAATTGCTACAATATAATGTGAGCCCGTTCACTTATTAGGACTGAAAAAGTTTTGGGGAGTTGAAATGAAGGCACTTAACGATTTAGTATACCGTGAGACGAATCTATATAAATTCTACAGTTAGATGTGTTCGATACTGGTTTAAATTACTAAAAATGAATGAAGATAAACTGCCACGTAAATCCTATAATATGTTGTATGATTTAGATTCTAGAGGTAAAAGGAACTGGGCGTCAAATGTACGAATTTGTCTCTGTGAACTGGGCTTTGGATATGTTTGGGAATATCAAGGAGTAGGTAATGAGAATATGTTTCTGAAAACTTTTCGTCTTCGTTTGATAGACTGTAGATGGCAAAACTGGGAATATCATATTCAGTCAAGTGATAGATTCTGTCTCTACAGATCTCATGCTTCTACACATTTAGTAAAGAATTATCTTGTGTTTAACATGGAAAGACATCAACGAGTTTTATTAACAACATTTAGATTTGACATTTCTGAAATCTATATGCACAGATACCGTTATGAAATTGTTGATCATACAGAGAAGCTGTGTCCTTTGTGCCAGCAGTCAAAAGAAGATGAAGTGCATTTTATTTTGATGTGTCCTGTGTTACATAAGATTTATTCGAAAGAAATATTATGAACGTCCATGTTTGTTTAAATTATGTTTATTGATGGCATAATCTGATAATAGTGTCATACGTAATCTCGCATTATATTTACATAGAGCTTTTAAGTTAAAGAGAAACGGTATTATCACAATCTCTTTAATCAATTGTGAAAATGGTGAATGTTTACTGATGGCTATGGTGACGTCTGCATATTATGTTATCGCCCTTCATTCATATAGGGCTATGGCCTTAGGTGAATAAATCATCTCCGTCTCTGTCTGTCTGTCTGTCTGTCTGTGTCTGTCTGTCTGTCTGTCTGTCTGTCTCTCTCTCTCTCTCTCTCTCTCTCTCTCTCTCTCTCTCTCTCGGGTGGGCTTTGCGCGTGCGTACGAAGCGGACGTGTGTGTCACACAGTGGTACTATTCTTGGCAAATTTTCAGGATATACTGAAAGTCAGGTACCTAAAGTTTGCCACCTACTTCATGTATCACCATGCCTTCAGGACAGCTGGACTTCAGATCAAGATGCGGCGCTTTTCTGCCAGTATTTCTCCATTTCATGTGGAAAAGGGCAGTGTTCAAGAGAAAAATGTGGGTCTCCATGTTGACAGTTCGCTCTCGCCCAGCCGGTGCTCTCCTTGGTTTGACACTCGTGTATTTGTTCTGGGGGGCGAATTTGTTCCAGCGTCGTGGAGACTTTGACCTGCTTTTACGCTGCGGGGATATCGAATCCAACCCTGGACCCAACTCCGACCAAGGCTCTTCTGGATCCATGCGGCAGACCCGGCTCTCCTCTTCTCACCCGTCTCGCTCGGCAAAAGAACCATCTCTGACTGACATCATGGCAACGATTCAGGACATGAACACTAATTTGAACAGTAAGATGGATGATATGTACAAAAGCATGAACAGTAAGTTAGATGATGTGAAGCAAGAAGTGTCCGGTGTACGCCAGGAATGCAGTGCTCTACACGAACTTGTGGGTGGACTTAGAGAAGAGGTGAGTGAGCTGCGTCAGAAAAACGACCACCTTGAACAAAGAAACAGTGACTTATATACTAAAGTTAATGACTTAGAAAAGAGGTGTGACGATCTTGAGAACAGGTCCAGACGAAACAATCTCATTTTCTATGGTATGCCGAAAAGAGAAGGTGAAACAAACGCGGACTGTGAGGCACGGCTTCAGGATATGTTCACAGATACTCTTGAGCTGTCAGACACTGTAGAGTTTGACCGTGTACACCGACTGAACTCAAAGACAGACTCTCCCATAATTGCTTGTTGTGCATCTTATAAGCAGAAAATCAGTGTGTTAAAGGCTAAACAAAAACTGAGGGGTACTAATGTGTTCGTGGGGGAGGATTTTTCACAAAGGGTTCGGGAGATAAGGAGGAAGCTGAATCCTCACCTGAAAAAGGCCAGAAGCGAAGGCAAACAAGTACGCATGGTTTTCGACCATCTCTTCATAGATGGGAGAAAGTATGGCTTAGATGCACATGACGCACTGAAAGAAATAAGATAGGGATCTGGCCGGCTCCGGGTACATAATGTTTTTGGGTGGGACACTTTTCAGTTGAACCCTAAAGAAAAGCATGCACCGGTCTGTTCTCGAGTTCGCGAAGGCAATATTGGGGTCACGCCATGTACTGCACGGGAAAAATCAGAGAACGCGGGTTTGGGCTTGGTTCAATTCGATGAAAACACAAAATTTACCAGTCCGTGTGAGATTACACTTGCCCGTTTTAATAGTAAGGTAACGGAAAATGATAGTTTTCTGGCAAGTAAAAACGGTGATGATGATAATGGTGGTGGTGGTGATGGTGATGATGATGGTGGTGGTGGAGGTGTTGGTAATGACGATAATTATTTTGTAAATACATCAATTCCATCCTTTGTACATTCAAATATATTTTTTGCGAATACACTGAGATCGATTTCTTTTTTGTCCTGGAATGTTAATGGTCTACGTTCAAAGTTCATATTCAGTGATTTCTTGACATATGTTTTGTCTTTTGATTTTGTTTGCCTCGTTGAAACATTTGAAGAAGACTGTAATTCTGATCTGTTTCCTGGTTTTACTGTGTATTGCAAATCTGCTGTTAAGTTCACTAGACAAGGGAGGAAATCAGGAGGTATTGTATGTTTAATAAGGAATCAGTTCTGTCCCTTTGTTACAAAATTAGATGTTGGATATGAAAATATATGTGCATTTGTCATTAATAAATGTTTATTTGGGAGCCCCAAAGATGTCCTTTATGTTTGTATTTATCTACCACCAGAAGGTTCCCCTTTCTATATCCACTTTAACTATGATCATGGTATAGCCATACTCGAAGATTGTTTGTCAAACTTGCTGTTGAACCTGGATGATGTTGATATAATTCTTTGTGGTGATTTTAATAGTCGAATATCTGATATTTTTCCTTCTCATCCAATAAAAGATAACCTCGGATCTTACTATAAAAGCTGTTCAGTGAATCATAATCGCAAGTCTCAGGATACACAGACGAATTCGTATGGAAAATATATGTTGAATATGTGCACTGCCTTGGATTTGACAGTAATGAATGGATTGTGTAATGGCGACCAAGAAGGTCGTTATACCTACTCATGCGAAAGTGGAAGCAGTGTCAACGACTACTTTATTTTGTCCAATGATTTTTATGATTTTGTTTGTGATATATGTGATTTACGTGTTGCAGATCGTTTTGAATCTGACCATTTTCCTTTGGAATACCGTATAACATTTCCAGCTGAAATTCTAGTCAGAAATAGTGATAGTAATGATAAACAGGTAATAGAGAAATATGTGTGGAGTGATGAATATGGTCAAGTCTTTTGCAGTAGAATGTGTGAGATTGAAGTCAACGATAAATTTAAAATGGCTCTTGAATTAATTGAAGTTGATGTTAATGAAGCTTTGACAGTGTTTAATGATTGTATCAGAGAGTGTGCATCTTGTATGAAGAAAACTATTGTAGTTGATCACAGTAAATATCAAGAGGGTTGGTTTGATAAAGAATGCAGATGTAGCAGGAGTAAATTACGTGGATTACTGAGAAAATGTCGAAGAACTTTAGATAAAGATGATAATATTTCTTATGTAAGGGCTAGAAGAGAATATAAACATATGTTAGCTAGGAAGAAAAAAGTGTTTAATGAAAATTTGTTAAATAAATTAATGGCTTCAGTAAATGACCAAAAAGAATTTTGGGAATGTATTAATAGATTATCTCTAAAAAAGAAACAACCCAAAAATAACATATCAGTGGATGACTGGTTTAAGCACTTTAAAGCTTTACTAGAGAAAGATTTGACTTCTGATAACGATTATGATTTGCCAGAAATAGAAAATGAAGTTATAAACCGCCCTATTTCTCGAGAAGAAGTTCTGATTGCACTTAGAAAAATAAAGAAACGTAAAGCTGCAGGGCCTGATGGTATTATTGGAGAATTGTTGAAAACAGAGTGTGAACAAATTGTAGATTTTCTGGTAAAATTCTTTAATGTTTTATTTGAAAAGGGTATTTTTCCTGAGAATTGGTGTGAATCAATAACTCTTCCACTATATAAGAAAGGTGATATTAATAATACGAATAATTATAGAGGTATTTCACTATCTAATGTCTGTAGTAAGGTGTTTAGTTCAATAATTAATCGTAGACTTCAAGAATATGTAGAATATAATAATACGACAGGTGAGCACCAAGCGGGGTTTAAAAAGGGGTATTCAACAATCGATCATATGTTTACTCTTTTAGCGCTCGTTCAAAAACAATTTTCTTTTAATCGTAAACTTTATGTAGCATTCATTGATTTTGAGAAGGCATTCGATTCCATCAACAGAAACTTACTATGGCCTATCTTAATTAAAAGTGGGATAAGTGGGAAGCTCTATAAATGTGTGAAGAGCATGTACAATGTAGTTAAAACGAAAATAAGGTGTGGCGATAAACTAACTGATTATATTAACTGTACAAGAGGGGTAAAGCAGGGAGATGTATGTAGCCCTATATTGTTTTCATTATTTATAAACGAATTGGCGTTAGATGTAATTGATAAAGGGAGACATGGTGCTAGATTTACTGTGGATTTTATGGAATTGTTCATTTTGCTGCTGGCTGATGATGTAGTTTTGCTCTCAGAGACAGTTGTAGGTTTGCAAACGCAACTAAATAATTTGAAAAATTCAGCAAATGAATTGCAGTTAAAAATTAACATGGATAAAAGTAGTATAATTGTTTTCAGGAAGGGGGGTTATTTAGCATCGAGGGAAAGATGGGTGTATGATGGTATTGTTATGCCTGTTGCTAATGCTTATAAGTATCTTGGGATTATATTTTCTACTCGTTTGAGTTTTGTAGCTGCCTGCAGAGATTTGTCTAGTAAAGCAAAGTATAAGTTACTAAATATTATGAAAAAACTTTTCATGTTAAATAATAATTCTCTAGAGCTTTTTACTAGAGTGTTCGATGCCCAGATTCAGCCCATGGTACAGTATGGGTCAGAGTTATGGGGTTTGGATAAGAATGCTGTTGTGCATTGTGAATCTTTACATTTATTTGGACTTAAAAGGTTTTTGGGTATTGATATGAAAACACCAAACGATTTAGTATATGGAGAAACAAATAGACATCCAGTTTATATAAACTCTGCAATCAGTTGTATTCGCTATTGGCTAAAGCTACTGAAAATGAGTGCAGATCGACTGCCAAGAAAATCGTACAACATGTTATATGACTTAGACTTAAGAGGCAAAAGAAACTGGGTTTCAAACGTACGAATATGTATTTGTGAACTCGGGTTTGGGTATGCTTGGTATTTCCAAAATGTAGGTTTAGATAATGTATTTTTGCAAACTCTTCGCCAGCGTATGATAGATTGTAGATGGCAGAGTTGGGAAAACCATATTCAGTCTAGTGAAAGGTTTGGTATATACAGGGGTTATGTTTCTACTCATTTAGTGAAGAATTATCTCTTGTTTAATATGGATAGACATCTCAGATTCATTTTGGCAAGATTTAGACTTGGTATATCGGAAATAAACACTCACAGGTACCGATATAAAAATGTACACAATTCTGATCTCTTTTGTCCATTGTGTAAAGAGTCGATAGAAGATGAAGTACACTTTGTTTTGAAATGCCCCGTTTTGTGTGTTCTTCGTGAAAAATTTATCCCAAGAAATATTATATATATCCATGTTCATTTCGATTTAATCTGCTGATGGCATCTACAGATGACGGACTTATA
>NC_134909.1:5837673-5842673 GCF_041734735.1 Babylonia areolata
CTGTCTGTCTGTCTGTCTGCCTGTCTGCCTGTCTGTGTATCTGCCTGCCTGTCTGTCTGTCTGCCTGCCTGCCTGCCTGCCTGCCTGTCTGTCTGTCTGTCTGCCTGCCTGTCTGTCTGTCTGTCTGTCTGTCTTCAAGACTTCCGGTCTCTTTATTGGCTTCTTCATACAGAAGAATTATGATGCGCAAGGGGGTGTTAAGATGACATCGGATTATCAGCCACTCTGCATCTAAAAATCACAACGACAAAAAACAGCAATGGTGATTCAAGCATTCTCTCTCACCCCCCGACCACCCCACCCCCCACCCTCCACACACACACCTGCACACACACATACACGCACGCACGCACACACACACACACACACACACACACACACACACACACACACACACACACACACACACACATTGATAATTTTGTGCGCACGCATGCCTATCTTTCAATTAGTGTCTGTCCATTTGTCTTTCTGTCCGTCTGTCTGTGTCTGTCCGACAGTCCGTCTGGATGGATAGATATCGCTGGCTGCTTATTTCTTTCTTTCTTTCTTTCTTTCTTTCTCTCTCTCTTTCTTGTCTTTTCTTTCTTTTTCTTTCTTTCTTTTCTTTTCGTATTTCTTTTCTTTCTTTCTTTCTTTCTTTCCTTCAATGCAGGCCAGAAACATGTTAGAATAGGTTAAGACCTACTTCAGAGCATTAGAAAACCCTCAAAACCCACTGCATGACGCAATCAAAGAACCAAAAGGCAGCCGTCTAGGACAAGGAAGATCATGGATGAGGCAAGCAGAAGACATAATCTAGCTTGTATGCCGACTACAAGACCTGAAAGAAACAAAAGAATGGGAGGAAAATCCCGAAAATCTTAATAATCTATTCAACACAGCCATTTCACCCACTCTAGGAAGACATTGTCGGGAATGGCCAGAGGGCAAAACTGATGCAGAAGTGAAGCTACTCATAGAAGAAAACAGTAAAGAAGAGGACATCATCATATACACAGATGGCTCAGTCACCAAAGGCCAATCCGGAGAATGCTGCATACAAAGTCACAACCTCCAGCCTAACGATGGAAGTTGAAGCTGTGACACATGCCCTCCAGTGGCTATCATATATCCATTAGCCTGGAAACCAACATGCCATGATTCTAACAGAATCAATGAACCTCATACAGAAAATTGAAAGTGGAATGGGAAGCCAAGAGTGTCATGAGGCAATGCGCAACTTTCAGATTAAAAAACTTACATGGTCATACTGCCCAAGACATGCAGGTGTTAAGGGAAATGAGCGAGCTGACGCAACAACAACGAGCGGCCTACATCTAGGAAAATCGGAAATCCTCAGAAAAGTCAAAGAATATCAAAAAGAACAGGTACAAGCCATCACACCATCGATCGCCTCAAAGAAATAAAGGCAGAGAGAGGGAGCGGCCTAAGTCTAGCATGAAAGGCAGAGCAAATCAAACGAATAGCGGCAACATTTCCAAACCAACATTGCGCAAATTTCCATGTGGGCTTTCCCAAATACAACAGACTGAGCAACACACTAAACGTCACGTTCCTGGAATCAGAGATCTTTTCCCAACCCTCTTGAGGCCAATCAGTGACAGCCTCTGTGTGTGTGTGTGTGTGTGTGTGTGTGTGTGTGTGTGTGTGTGTGTCGGGCGTGTGTGTGTCTGTGTGTTTGAGTGCGTGTGTTCGTGCGCGAGTGTGTAAGTGTACGCATGTGTATGGTGAGTTCTGTGCACGTGTGTGTGTGTGTGTGTGTGTGTGTGTGTGTAGAGGATCAGGTGTGTGTTTATGCATGTCTGTATTGTGATTGTATTGGGGTGAGGGGGTATGGGCATATGTGTGTGTGTTTGTATAAGTGTGTGTGTGTGTGTGTGTGTGTGCCGTGGAAGCTGCGATACGTAGCCGAGAAATGTGTGTGTGGGTGTGTGTGTGTCGGGGTTCGTGTACGTTTATGTGTATTTGTTTGTGCTTTCATATCTGTGAAACTGCGTGTTTGTTGCATATCTGTTATGCATGTGTGTGTGTGTGTGTGTGTGTGTATGTGTGTATGTGTGTCTGCATGTTTTACATTTATTTGCTTATTTATCATCATTATTGTCTTCTTATTTTATCAGTAGTAGTAGTAGTATCTTTCTTTTCTTTTCTTTTTCTTTTTTTTTTCTTTTTGTTTCTTTTTTCAAGGCCTGACTAAGCACGTTGGGTTACGCTGCTGGTCAGGCATCTGCTTGACAGATGTGGTGTAGCGTGTATGGACTTGTCCGAACGCAGTGACGCCTCCTTGAGCTACTGATACTGATACTTATTCTTTCCTTTTTTTATTTCTGTCTTCCTTCTTTTATCTCTCTCCCAGCTGATCGATTGATTGAATGACTGACTGGGCGACTGATTGGTTGATTGATTGATTGATTGACTGATTGACTGCATGTTTCCCGCAGACGTGTGTGTGGACAATCCCTGCAGGAACGGCGGTGCATGTAGCTCTGAGGACGGCAGAAACTTCACGTGCTCCTGTCTGCCGGGATTCAAGGGAGATAAATGCCAAACGTTTGGTGCGCTGGTTATTGGATTCCTTGTTCCCTCCCTTTGTCCTTTTCGCCTGGTGTTCTTTCTGCTCTTTGTTTCTTTGTGTCCTGCGAAGACTGGACGCGTGTCTGTGCCTCACTGTCTGTCGTATTATCAGTCAGTCTGTATGTTTGTCTGTTTCTCTGTCTCTATATCTGTCTCTGTCTCTTTCAATCTCTATGTCTGTCTGTCTGTCTGTCTGTCTGCATCTCTCACTCTAAATTTTATATATTTTTATCATTTCATTTTATTCTTTGATCGATCATTATCTTGACCTATGTTAATTTTCTTTTTTTTTCTTTTTTTTTTGTACTCTCTCTCTCTCTCTCTCTCTCTCTCTCTCTCTCTCTCTCTCTCTCTCTCTCTCTCTCTCTCTCTCTCCCCTTATATCTCTCTCCTCTTATTCTCCTCTACATGATGTAGTGTTGTAAATGTCAAATTCCCATTCATGTATCCATGACCATAATACGCATCTTGTACTGATATAATGATTCCCCCTTTGTTTATGTTACTGTTTCCTCTTCGAGGCATGCATGAAAAAAGCATTATTTTGCTTACTGTATTACCTTTAGAAAATAAAATTTATTCAGTTCAATTCTCTCTCTCTCTCTCTCTCTCTCTCTCTCTCTCTCTCTCTCTCTCTGTCTCTCTCTCTCCCTCCTGTGTGTGTGTGCGTGCGTATGTTTGGTTACGTGAATGTGGACCTTTTTTTTTTTTTTACCTGAAAGAATATCATTGAGAAAAAACAAGTTCAAGTGGTCGGTTATTAATTCATTCATTCATCCATTCATTCATTTATTCATGCACTCATTCATTCGTTCGTCAATGTTTTGAATATATCTATTCATTCGGTTATTTGTTAATTTATTGTGTTTCTTTTCCTTATTCACGGAACTTATTCTTTCTTTTCCTTATTCACTGAACTTATTCTTTCTTTTCCTTATTCACGGAACTTATTCTTTCTTTTCCTTATTCACTGAACTTATTCTTTCTTTTCCTTATTCACGGAACTTATTCTTTCTTTTCCTTATTCACGGAACTTATTCTTTCTTTTCCTTATTCACGGAACTTATTTCTTATTTCTTTCTTTCTCTGTCCTTAGAAATAATAATAACACATAGTTTTTCTGTGGCGCGATATCCAACGCCAATGCTGCTGAAAGCACCTTACATCATCCAGTTGACTATAAACATGCCTTAACATGCCTTAACACATCAACCGCTATCTGACAATGGAAAACATCCAGTGTGTTCATATGAATGAAAAAGCACACTTAAGAGATGAATCAGATTATAAAAGCTGTGAAGTAAATAAGGCTTAGATTCATCCCTTCTCTCTGGAACGTTTCCATCCACTTTCAAAACTGCAATTGTCCGGCCTCTTCTGAAGAAACCCAACCTTGACGCAAACATTTTGAAAAACTATCGACCAGTTTCTAATCTTCCATTCATGTCCAAACTCCTTGAAAAAGCTGTCCTCAAGCAGCTTAACAACCACCTTTGTTTCAACAATCTCATCCACCCATTTCAGTCTGCCTATCGCGCTGACCATAGCACCGAAACCACTCTCCTCCACATTCTGAACAATCTACTGATAGCGTCCGACTCAGGAAAAATTTCCCTTCTCACTCTTCTCGACTTGTCAGCCGCCTTTGATACGATAGACCATTCAATCCTTCTTTCCCGTCTTCATTTTACATTTGGTATCAACGGCACTGTTCTAAACTGGTTCAAATTTTATCTCACTGATCGATTCCAGTCTGTCATTGTTGATCATTTCCAATCTGAACCCGTTAAAATCGAACATGGAGTCCCACAGGGATCTGTTTTAGGCCCAGTGCTCTTCACACTGTACACTGCTCCTCTAGCTGAAATTATCAACCGCCATAATATCAGTCATAATTCTTATGCTGATGACACTCAACTCCAGAAGAGTGATACCCCTGAAAAATTGTTGTCGCTCTTGCAAGAAACATCCAACTGCTTCCTGGACATTCAAAACTGGATGACTCGAAATAAGTGGACAAAACTGAAGCAATGATCATAGGAACTAAACAAATGTCTTCCATCACAATTGACACAATCAAACTTGGCAGTACATCCATCCCTCTTTCCACGTCAGTCAGGAACCTCGGTGTTGTCCTTGACACTGTCCATGCAAAAATTTATCAGTCAGACATGTCAGTCCTGCTACTGTCAACTGCGGCGCATCAGTGCCGTCCGGAAATATCTGTCCACTGATGCAACATCTAGACTTGTCGTTTCTCTCATTCTCTCTCGCCTTGACTACTGTAACTCTCTATTGTCTGGTATGCCTGCTTCATCCATTCAGTCCCTTCAGCGCATACAAAATTCTGCTGCCCGACTCGTCCTCAGAAAGAAAAGATCTGAGCACATCACTCCTCTTTTGCAACATCTCCACTGGCTCCA
>NC_134909.1:5847673-5850173 GCF_041734735.1 Babylonia areolata
GTGATGATGGTGGTGATGATGGTGATGATGATGGTGGTGATGGTGGTGGTGATGGTGGTGGTGATGGTGAACAAGGAAGGGCAGGAATGAAGACAAATACAACGACGACTACTACTACTACTACTACTACTACTACTACTACTACAACCATTAACCCCACCCCCACCCCCATTTGCTTCCATCAGTAGCCATGACAACACCAACAAAACTCTTATTATTCACGTCATGTTTCTCTCCCTTGTGGCACACAGGCGCACGACTTCTGCAGAACTTACCTCTGGTACTGGCTGGACATGGAAGGGAGAGAAGAGCCCGCGCCGGAACAGGAAGTGACAGTTCGGGCATGCGCAGCGCTGGAGTGTCTGCCCTCCTGCCAATGGAAGGAGGACGTGACCATAAGGAACTGCGGGGAGTTCTTCGTCTACAAGCTGAAGTCGACCAGGACCTGTCCCATACGTTACTGCGTGGAGGCTTGAATTTCACTCCTTGGCTGCCTTTGGGACGTAGCTCTTACGTCTCACTGATGACGTCGTTTAGATAAGGAAAAAATGGGAAATATCTTTTGAAGGCTGAAAATTCATACATTTGATCTAGAGTAGTATATCTCCAGATATTTTTTTTTTCTTTGTTTTTGGCTTATTGTTCTGGATATTGATTTATGACTTCAAACACACCTTTCTTCTTCTTCTTCTTCTTCTTCTTCTTCTTCCCGGCAGCCTAGGGGTTTAATTTTCAGCAGCCACCACTCATATCCGCTCCCCCCCCCCCCAACCTCCCTCCCTCCCTTGACCATTTCAGGGAGGGAAGAGTTTTTCAGTACAAAACCTGTGAGACTGGGTGGAACTGTTGTCATAATGACGGCTTTAAAAGAAAAAGGAGAAAGGGAGAGGGGGCAAGGGGAGGGGGTGTGGGGGGGGGGCAAAGCTAAAAAAGAAAAAAGATTCTGTGGTCAAGATTTTTTTTTTTTTTTCGTGATTTTTTCCCCTTTCTTTTTAAGAGAGAGGGCAAACATTTCATTAAAGAGAGAGGCACCGCATCTGGATTGGATTTGGGTCTGTGATGTTTGTTGTTGTTGTTTTCTGTTCTGTTCTGGGTTTGTTATTGTTTTGTTTTTTGTTTTTGTTTTTTTCTTTTTTCTTTTCCTTTTAAATATCTTTTGTTCCTTGCTTTCTTCCTTTCTTTCTTTCGTTCATTCTCCTGGTGCCTGTTTCTGTCTCCCTCTGTCTGTCTGTCTGTCTTTTTGTCTGTCTGTCTGTCTGTCTGTCTGTCTGTCTGTCTCTCTCTCTCTCTCTCTCTCTCTCTCTCTCTCTCTCTCTCTCTCTCTCTCTCTCTTGCAAGCATAGTAAAAGTGCACACATTCACAAGCAAACGCCACACATACAATTTAGTCGAATATCATCATCTTAGATGAACAGACTATAAATGAATAAACGAACGCCACACACACACACACACACTCACACACACACACACACACACACACACACACACACACACACACACACACAGAGAGAGAGAGTGGGTCAGACAGATTTTTATTGTGACTTGTTTTGAGATAAAGACAGGTGACTAAAACGTAACTTTCAGCCTGAAGTGCACCAAGAGAGTGAAAAAAAAAACACCTGAGTGATATGAATTATATCCTGAATACCTGCACAGCCAAATGCCAGTGAAAAACAAGTGCCAATACCGTGACGTGATAAAATGTGACAGTTGAATACGAAAGAAATTTTCAAAAAAATGATTGCAGACACCCAGTTAAAAAAAAGTCCATACAATCTGCGCGAACCAGAGTGCAAATCAACGATGTCCATGACATCTGAAGATCTGCATCTTTCACGAGAAAAAAAAGGAATGACGCGTATTCATCTATGACAGGAAAAGGTGAAGATTTTAAACTTTCAACAACAACAAAAAAGGAAAAATAAAAGGTATTTATTATCCAAAAAAAATGTGGAGAAATAAAACGTGTTTATCGTGAAAACGGGGAAAACATGAATCGATTTATTGTCACACAAGGGGAAAATGAAAGTTCTTATCATTCAGAAAAAAGAACACCAAGACCAGGAAAAGAAGGCATTCGTTATCGAAAGGAAAGAAATTAGGTCTCTATCACAAAAAGAGTAAAATAATGAAGATACTTTCATCAAAGGAGGTAAAATAAACGTATTTATCATCAAAGGAGGAAAGTGAAGGTATCTGTCAGCAAAAAAATAGAAAATGAAAGCCTTTATGGTCACAAAATAAAATACAATAATAAGAAGGGAGGAGTAAGGGAAGTGAAGGTGTTAACTGGGGAACGACTGGACACATGACCTTCATCCTCAGAAATGGGAACAATCATTATGAAGATCTTTATCATGAAAACAGATGGAGGAAATGATAGTCTTTATCATGGGCGAAAAAAGATAATGTTGGCGGAATTAATACATTTATAATCAAAATGAAAAAGAAGAAGAAAAAGATATGCTGTCAACACAAGGAAGAGAAAAAGAAAGTC
>NC_134909.1:5852673-5862673 GCF_041734735.1 Babylonia areolata
AGACAGATTGAGGGACAGACTGACAGACAGACTGACTGAGGGACAGACTGACAGACAGACTGAGGGACAGACAGATTGAGGGACAGACTGAGGGACAGACAGATTGAGGGACAGACTGAGAGACTGAGGGACAGACTGACAGACAGACTGAGAGACAGATTGAGGGACAGACTGAGAGACTGAGGGACAGACTGACTGAGCGACAAACTGAGAGACAGACTGAGGGACAGACTGACTGAGCGACAAACTGAGAGACAGACTGACTGAGGGACAGACTGAGGGACAGACAGACTGAGAGACAGACAGACTGAGGGACAGACTGGGGGACAGACTGAGAGACAGACAGACGGAGAGACAGACTGAGAGACAGACTGAGGGACAGACTGCGACTGAGAGACGGACTGAGAGACAGACTGAGAGACAGACTGAGGGACAGACTGAGAGACAGACTGAGGGACAGACTGAGCGACTGACTGAGGGACAGACTGACTGAGAGACAGACTGAGGGACAGACTGAGGGACAGACAGATTGAGGGACAGACTGAGAGACAGACAGGCTGTGAGACAGACTGAGAGACAGACAGACTGAGAGACAGACAGACTGGGGGACAGACTGAGGGACAGACTGAGGGACAGACAGACTGAGAGACAGACAGACTGAGGGACAGACTGAGGGACAGTCAGACTGACAGACAGACTAACAGACAGACTGACAGACTGACTGAGGGACAGGCTGAGGGACAGACTGACTGAGAGACAGACTGAGGGACAGACTGAGAGACAGACAGATTGAGGGACAGACTGAGAGACAGACTGACTGAGGGACAGACTGACAGACAGACTGAGAGACAGACTGAGAGACAGACAGACTGAGGGACAGACTGACAGACAGACTGACTGAGGGACAGACTGACAGACAGACTGAGAGACAGACTGAGGGACAGACTGAGGGACAGACAGATTGAGGGACAGACTGAGAGACTGAGGGACAGACTGACAGACAGGCTGTGAGACAGACTGAGGGACAGACTGAGGGACAGACTGAGGGACAGACAGACTGAGAGACAGACAGACTGAGGGACAGACTGAGGGACAGTCAGACTGACAGACAGACTAACAGACAGACTGACAGACTGACTGAGGGACAGGCTGAGGGACAGACAGACTGAGAGACAGACAGACTGAGCGACAAACTGAGAGACAGACTGAGGGACAGACTGACTGAGAGACAGACTGAGGGACAGACTGACTGAGAGACAGACTGAGGGACAGACTGACTGAGAGACAGACAGGCTGTGAGACAGACTGAGGGACAGACTGAGAGACAGACAGACTGGGGGACAGACTGAGGGACAGACTGAGGGACAGACAGACTGAGAGACAGACAGACTGAGGGACAGACTGAGGGACAGTCAGACTGACAGACAGACTAACAGACAGACTGACAGACTGACTGAGGGACAGGCTGAGGGACAGACTGACTGAGAGACAGACTGAGGGATAGACTGATTGAGGGACAGACAGACTGAGAGACAGACTGAGGGACAGACTGACTGAGAGACAGACTGAGGGACAGACTGAGGGACAGACAGACTGAGGGACAGACTGAGGGACAGACTGAGGGACAGACAGACTGAGGAACAGGCTGAGAGACAGACTGAGGGACAGACAGACTGAGAGACAGACAGACTGAGGGACAGACTGGGGGACAGACTGAGAGACAGACAGACGGAGAGACAGACTGAGAGACAGACTGAGGGACAGACTGAGACTGAGAGACAGACTGAGGGACAGACTGAGAGACAGACTGAGAGACAGACTGAGGGACAGACTGACGGACAGACTGAGAGACAGACTGAGAGACAGACTGAGGGACAGACTGAGCGACAGACTGAGGGACAGACTGACAGACAACACAAAGTAAGTGGCATACAGCTTAAAAACAGTCAGACAGAGGATCGGTACAGACATTAAAGACAGAACAGGAAGAGACAGGAAAAAGAAAAGACAGTCACACGGACAGAGCGAAACATTAATACTCACTCTTCAGTCCGGCTGAAACAGAAACACAAGAACAATTAATAATAATAATAATAATAATAATAATAATAATAATAATAATAATAATTTTGTTTTGTTTTGTTTAAAGAAAGAAGATTACTAATAAATAACAGCAAGAAAAATTGCACTGCGTCTTCTGACCACACAGAACACACACACACACACACACACACACACACACACACACACACACACACACACACACACACACACACACACACACACACACACACACACACACACACACACACACACACACACACACACACACACACACACACACACTTTTTTCTTCTGTGCTGAAGCATACAACAGCAATGAAACCCGCTGCTATCTGAATGCCAAATGTTATTTAATTCAGCCACATCAGGTTCGCCTTGTTTTTATCATCCATACTCTCTCTCTCTCTCTCTCTCTCTCTCTCTCTCTCTCTCTCTCTCTCTCTCTGTCTCTCTCTCTCTCTCTCTCTCTGTCTCACTCTCTCTCTCTGTCTCTCTCTCTCTCCCTCTTTCTTCCTCTCCTATCTCTCTGCCCGCTCTCTCTCTCCCCTATGTCTCCCTCTCCCTCTCATCACCCCTCTCTCTGCCCGTCTGTCTCTGTCTGTCTGTCTGTCTGTATGTATGTATGTCTCTCTCACTCTCTCTCTCTCTCTCTCTCTCTCTATCTATCTATCTATCTATCTATCTATCTGTCTGTCTGTCTGTCTGTTTCACTCTCTCTCTCTGCCTCTCTCTCTCTCTCTCTCTCTCTCTCTCTCTCCTTTCTCTCTCCCTCCCTCTTTCTTCCTCTCCTATCTCTCTCCCCCATGTCTCCCTCTCCCTCTAACCACCCCTCTCTCTGCCCGTCTGTCTCCGTCTGTCTGTCTGTCTGTGTGTCTGTCTGTCTGTATGTATGTATGTCTGTATGTATGTATGTATGTATGTCTCTCTCTCTCTCTCTCTCTCTCTCTCTCTCTCTCTCTCTCTCCCTCTCTCTCTCTCTCTCTGGCTGTCTGCCTGTGTCTCCCTTTCCCTCTCCCCCCCCCCTCTCTCTCTCTCTACCTATTCTTCGATGTTTTCGTCATTTCTCATTGTTTGCTGAGTAAGTGGAGGCAGTTCAAGATTTACCTATGGTTGAATCCAAGCATGCAGCTGTCGAGTTGTCACTTTCATGTGCTCAGTTTCAGACTGATGCTGCTTCTGACAATCAGTCATCTTTTTCGTTTTCCAAATATAAATGGGACACTAAGAAAAGCGATTCATATTGTGATGTCACGTGTTCAGACTATATCGCTGCTCTTATTGATGAAACTTCACACTTGATTGAATGTGATATTGATCTTGCTCTTGAAAAATTTAATGAATGTTTTGAAGTTGCGGGTGAATGTATGTTGAAAACTTTTTATCGGCGCTGAGAAGAGACGAGATTGGTTTGACCTGGAATGCAGGCAAAGTAGAACGGTATTAAGACAACATTTCAAAAAGGTTAGCAGATCAAACAGAGTAGAAGTCAGACTGAATTACATACAAAAAAGACGTGAATATAAGGAGTTACTAAGACGAAAGAAACGGAATTATAAAGTCAATTTTATTCATGATTTGCAGAATAATCTAAATGACTCAAAGAAATTTTGGAACTCCATTCGTTCAGTCAGACCGCGCTCGTCTCGCCAGACCAGTATTTCAAAAGAGCAGTGGTTTAACCATTTTAAAGCTGTGTTTAGTTCTGATTCCACTGATGTGAATGAATCCATTGATGAACCCGCTGTGATGCATGTTAACGCACCATCTGATAATTTACTGAACTGTAGTATCTCCGAGTCTGAAATACGGATTGCGATCACAGCTCTGAAAAGCAATAAAGCGGCAGGTCCTGATGCCATCATAGGCGAATTTTACAACAACAAAAAACAGTGTGGACTGCATTATGCCTTTTCTGGTTAAATACTTCAATCACATATTTGACAATGGTTTGTTTCCTCAAGAATGGTCTCTTGCAGTCATGCAGCCCCTACACAAAAAAGGCGATGCAAATAATCCAGATAATTTTCGAGGCATTTCATTTTTGAATATATGTAGCAAGATATTCAGTTTTGTTCTGAACACGTGTATCAGTAACTGGATTGATGTGCATGGTCTGATTGGGGAAGAGCAGGCGGGTTTTAGAGCAGAACACAGTACAACTGACCACGTGTTCACATTGTATGCCATGGTACAAAAGCAGTTACTTAGACACAGAAAATTATATGTCGCATTTATTGATTTTAAAAAAGCTTTTGACAGTGTTTCCAGGAGTAAATTATGGGTAATTTAAATTTTAAAAAAAGAATGGTTTAAATGGTAAAATACTGCAGGCTCTGAAAAGTATGTACGAAATAGTTAAAGCAAAAGTATGAGTTGGTGGTGACTTCACAGACAGTTTTATGTGCCCTCGTGGCCTCAAACAAGGTGAAGTATGTTCTCCATTACTTTTTTCTTTACTTATTAACGAATTGACCTCAGATGTGCTTGCGGGTGGCATGCATGGCATCCAGCTTTCTCCTGATTTTGTCCAGCTCTTGATCTTACTTTTTGCTGATGATGTAGCTCAATTATCTGATACCCCAATAGGTCTTCAAACTCAGCTTAATATATTGTATGGCACAGCAAAGCGATTTGATTTACTTGTCAATTTAGAAAAATCTAATGTGGTGGTGTTTAGAAATGGTGGCTACCTTGGTGCGAACGAGAGATGGTTCTATGGAAATTAACTTTTGAAAATTGTGAATTTATATAAGTACTTTGGTATTTTTTTTATCTTGCCAGAAAAGGAGTCGTTGCTATCATAAGAACACGTTCGTTCGTTTATTTATTTATAGTCTGTTCATCTAAGATGATGATATTAGACTGATCATAAGAACACTTTAGGCGATTGGAGAACATTCCCCTGGTATCTTTTTTAAAATGTTTGACTGTCAGATACAACCTGTGGTGACATATGGAGCTGAAATATGGGGAGTTACAAAAAAATCTTGATTTAATCGAAGGTGTACATCTTTTCGCTTTAAAAAAGTTTTCAGGCGTACATTCAAAAGCTCCTAGACATTTGGTTTATGGTGAAACTGGTAGATTTCCTCTCTATGTGATGACTTATGTTAAATGTATTAAGTTTTGGTTACGTCTACTAAAATTAAGCAATGATCTATTCCCCAAGAAAGCATACAATATGTTACTACATCTGCAAACACAAAATTATATCACGTGGGCTTGTAGTATTAGAAATGTTTTGTACATGTACGGCTTTGGTTATGTGTGGGAGGCACAAGGTGTTGGTAATGAATGTGTGTTTATTCGTTGTTTTAAGCAACGGTTAATTGATTGTGCAAAGCAAAGTTGGCATTCCTCACTGCCGTCACATGAATTCTATCGAGTGTATTCTGTTTACAACCAATCACTTACAACATCTCCGTACTTACTGGTCGTGAAAAACTTTTTTGTACGCCGTCTGTTTTCACGATTTCGAATCGGTATGTCAGATTTGAATTGGCGTTTTTTACAGTATAATCCTTTTCCTGGTGATAAGAGAATGTGTAGTTTTTGTCACACAGCCATTGAAACAGAATATCACTTCCTTTTGGTTTGTCCAGTTTATCAGACTCTAAGAGAAGAACATTTACCTGCCAAATATCACAGAAATCCAACCTTGTTCAAATTTGCCGCTTTGATGTCCTATGTGTCGGAATCCTTAGTTGCGAAGTTGTCGTTTTTTGTATGCAAGGCTTTTGGCGTGAGAGCGGAGCTTTTGAAATTGGGCACGAGTGGATGAGTATGGGTATGCATTTTGTTACACTGTGGCGTATACATCAAATATCCCCCCCCCCCCCACCCCACCCCAACCCCCTTTTTTCCGATTCTTGCAATTTGTAATTAATTTTTGTAAGTTTTGTTAGCTTGTCAGCATTTAACTTAATCCAGATCGCTGGATCTGTGTGTTAAGCGCGCGAGCGTGTATGTGGGTGTGTATATGCGCGCGTGCATGTGTTTGAGGGAGGGGAGAGGAGAAAGAGAGATAATGAGAGAGAGAGAGAGAGAGAGAGAGAGAGAGAGAGAGAGAGAGAGAGAGAGAGAGAGAGCTTGCAAGTCACATGCGCATTGATAAATTGTTCACACTATTTGATTAATTATGCAATATATTTTTTTTAGTGGCCCACTCCTTTGCTATGGGCCGGAGGCCAAACAAATAAACCATTGTCTTGTCTTGTCTTGTCTTGTCTTGTCTCTCTCCATGTCGCTCATTACATACGTTTCTTGCAGTTGCCGTGGGCGTCTTTGAAGTAGCCGGCCTTGCACAGACAGTGGTAAGTGCCGATGACGTTCAGGCAATTCTCATCGTCAGTGCACAAGTCCAGGTATTTGTCACACTCATTGATGTCTGCACGTCATCGGAAACGAAACGAAACGAAACGAATTTTAGTTTAGTTCAAGAGGGTTAATGGAACAAGCATTATCACTACCAGCCCTATGGTAAATATTTGTAAAAAAAAAATAATAATAATAAATTTTTTTAAAAATCAAACAAATTTACATGAAAATAGTCGTCTACATATTCCATACACAGGAATAAGAGAGAGAGAGAGAGAGAGAGAGAGAGAGAGAGAGAGAGAGAGAGAGAGAGAGAGAGAGAGAGAGAGAGAGAGAGAGAGGAAATTAATTTTATTTCAAGAAGGTAGTGGGATAAGCCTTTTTTCTTTTCTTTTCTTTTTTTTTAATTTTTTTTTTTATTTACATCCAGCCCTTTGAGCAAAACAAAACAACAACAAACAAAAACACTATAAAAATCTGAAACATGAAAATAGTCATCCACAGCTCACATTACATTCACAGGAAGAGAAGAAATAGATGGGAAGAAAGACAAGACAAGACAAGACAAAATCTTTATTATCGAGGCTAATAGATAAGCAAGTAACATGGGTTGTTGTTTTTTACATCCAGCCCTCGCCCTAAAGAGAGAATAAAGCTAAAGAAGCGAAAATGAGCACAAAAAAGGAAGAAAAAATCAAAACACAATCAAAATACACCATTATTTCACCATCCACAGCCATTCCACACAAAAAAAAGAAGAAGAAGAAAAGAAAAAGAGGTGGAGAGAGAGAGAGAGAGAGGAGAGAGAGGAGAGAGAGAGAAGAGAGAGAGAGGAGAGAGAGGAGAGAGTTAGGAGGAGAACTGAAAGATCATCAGTACATCTTTGGTTATAGCAGTGTTAAATCTCTAAGTTTCATAAGAGAATACTGGCTGAACATCATCCAGTGCTATGCTCCCACCAATGATTGGGAAGAAGAGAAGAAAGATGACTTTTACCAACAACTACAGACAGTGATAGACAGAAGAGGAGCCAAAGACATAACCCTACTGATGGGAGATTTCAACGCCAAGATCGGAAGGGACAACACCGGCTACGAGGACACCATGGGGACACACGGACTGGGACAGATGAACGAGAATGGTGAGCGCTTTGCAGACCTGTGCGCCCTGAACCAGCTGGTGATAGGAGGAAGTATCTTCCCACACAAGCGCATCCACAAGGCCACGTGGAGATCCCCAAACCACGTCACAGAGAACCAGATCGACCACATCTGCATTAGCCACAAGTTCATGAGATCATGGCAGGTTGTACGAGTGATGAGAGGAGCCGATGTGTCATCAGACCACCACCTTCTTACGACGACAGTGAGACTTCGCCTCAAGAGATTCACCAACGCCAACAACACACGGACAAGGTACAATGTTGGACTGCTCAGAAACAAAGACACACAAGCAGCATTCCAGACCAGCCTTTCCAACAGGTTCCAGCCACTACAAGAGCTGATAGAAGATGGTGAGATGGACATCGAGACACAGTGGGAACACAGCAAGAAGCTCTGGCACGACACATGTGAAGAGGTCCTTGGCAAGAAGAAGACTCAGCACAAGGAATGGATCTCTGCCAACACCATCCACAAGCTGGAAACAAGGAAAGAGAAGAAAACTTTGCTGAACACGAGCAGAACAAGAGCAACAAAGGCAAAGGCACAGGAAGAGTACACAGCAGCGGACAGAGATGTAAAGAGGAGCATCAAGAAGGACAAGAGGGAATACATCGACGACCTGGCCAGTCAAGCAGAGGCAGCAGCCGGACAGGGGAACCTGAAGGACCTGTGCCTGGTGACCAAGAAGCTGACAGGCAAGTTCCAGCAGACCGACAAGCCAGTGAAGGATAAGAACGGGAACCCATTGACAACAACCGAGGAACAGCTGAAACGATGGGCAGAACACTTCAGGGAGCTGCTGAACCGCCCCGCCCCTGATGCACCACCAGACATTCCACCTGCAGAGACAGAACTGCCCATCAGCTGCGACAAACCCTCAAAGGTAGAGATCAAGAAGGCCATCATGACTCTGAGAAATGGGAAGGCTGCAGGGCCGGACGAGATACCAGCAGAAGCCATCAAAGCAGACACGGGAATAGCTGTCAACATGCTATACAGCCTCTTCAGCAAGATCTGGGAGAAGGAGGAGGTACCGGCCCAGTGGAAAGAAGGAATCATCATCAAGCTGCCAAAGAAAGGAGACCTCAGGGACTGCAGCAACTACCGAGGGATCATGCTCCTGTCAACGCCAGGCAAGGTTCTCAACAGGGTTCTACTGGAAAGGATGAAAGAGGCCGTCGACCCCAAGCTCCGAGACCAGCAGGCAGGCTTCCGGTGGAACAAATCCTGTGCCGACCAGATCGCCAACCTGCGCATCATCGTGGAGCAGTCGCTGGAGTGGAACTCTCCCCTCTACATCAACTTCATAGATTATGAGAAGGCCTTCGACAGTGTGGACAGAGAGACGCTGTGGAAGCTGCTGAGGCACTACGGAGTCCCAGAGAAGATCATCTCCCTCATCGGGTGCACCTACCAGGACATGAGCTGCAGGATTGCCCACGCAGGCCAGCTGTCCGAAAGTTTCGAGGTGAAGACAGGAGTTCGTCAAGGGTGCCTGCTGTCACCGTTCCTCTTCCTCCTGGTCATCGACTGGATCATGAAGACCACTACAACAGGCAGGAACAACGGTATACAGTGGACACTCTGGACACAGCTGGACGATCTCGACTTCGCTGACGATCTGGCGCTCCTGTCACACAACCACAGCCAGATGCAGGACAAGACCACTCGCCTGGAGACCACGTCAGCCAGGACAGGGCTCAAGATCAACAGGAAGAAGACCGAGCTGATGAAGATCAACACCACTGCCAACACTCCAGTCACAGTCGGTGGAGAGCCCATCAGGGAGGTGGAGTCTTTCGTCTACTTGGGAAGCGTGGTTGACCGACAGGGAGGCACGGACCGAGACGTCACAGCCAGAATCGACAAGGCAAGAACAGCTTTCATCATGCTCAAGAACATCTGGGCATCTGGAGCAATCAGTATGGAAACCAAACTCCGCATCTTCAACTCCAATGTGAAGTCAATTCTGCTCTACGGATGCGAGACATGGCGGACAACACAGACGATGCAGCAGAAGATTCAGACATTCTTCAACACCTGTCTGAGGCGCATCTACAAGATCCGATGGCAGGAGAAGATCCGAAACGAAGATCTGTGGGAGCGAGCGGGACAGGAACCAGTGGCCAAGCAGATACTGCGGAGGAAGTGGGGCTGGATCGGACACACCCTCAGGAAGCCAGCGTCCAGCATCACACGCCAAGCCCTGACCTGGAACCCGCAGGGAAAGAGGAAGAGGCCGCCCTCGCAACAGCTGGAGGCGAGATACCGAGGCAGAGCTGAAGCAGCAAGGGACCAACTGGACTGGAATGGCCAGAACAGCCCAGAACAGAGTGCGATGGCGAGGGGTCGTCGATGGCCTATGCTCCACCAGGAGCGATGGGCAAAATGAATGAATGAATTGTGGTGAAGGGGAGATGGATTTTATGCGAGAGTCGATAATCATTAAAAGTGAGC
>NC_134909.1:5867673-5880173 GCF_041734735.1 Babylonia areolata
CATCATCGTCGCCGTCATCGTTATCATTATTGTCGCCGTCGTTATCGTTGTCGTCCTTATCGTTATCATCACCGTCGTTGTCGTCGTCGTTATCGTCGACGTCGACATCATTGTCGTCATCGTCGTCGTCGTTATCATCACAGTGGTCGCCATCGTTATCGATAATCCATGGTCGTCGTCGTCATCACTATCATCATCGTCGTTGTGCCGTCGTTATCATCATAGTTGTCGCCGTTGTAACCATTATCATCGTCGCTGTCGTCATCATTACCATCATCGTCGTTGTCGTCATCATTGTCATCATCGTCGTTATCGTCGCCGTCGCTGTTGACGTGTGGTTCACTTCGCCGCCGCAGTAGCAGCAGTAATAACAACAATAGCAGCAGCAACAGTAGCAGCAGTAATAACAACAATAGCAGCAGCAACAGTAGCAGCAGTAATAACAACAATAGCAGCAGCAACAGTAGCAGCAGTAATAACAATAGCAGCAGCAACAGCAGCAGTGGTAACAGCAGCGGCAACAATGGTAGCAAAAACGACAGCAATAGTAACAGCAATAACATTAGCAGTAGTAATAACAACAGCAGCAGCAGCAGCAACAGTAACTGTAGCTGTAGTAACAGCAGCAACAGTAGGGGTAGTAACAGCAGCAACAGTAACGGCAGTGACAGCAACAGTTTCGGCAAAGGCTGTCGACAGCAGTTGTAACAACAATAACAGTAGTAGCAGTAATAACAATAATAGCAGCATCAACAGTAGCATTAGTAGCAGTAGCTGCAGCAGCAGCAGTTGTAACGCCAGTAACGGAAACAGTTGTACAACAGTGACAGCGGCAGTAACGCCAGTAACGGAAACAGTTGTACAACAGTGACAGCGGCAGTAACGCCAGTAACGGAAACAGTTGTACAACAGTGACAGTGGCGGTAACGCCAGTAACGGAAACAGTGGTACAACAGTGACAGGAGTAGTAACGCCAGTAACGGAAACAGTTGTACAACAGTGACAGCAGCAGTACCGCCAGTAACGGAAACAGTGGTAGCAACAGTGACAACAGTAGTAACGCCAGTAACGGAAATAGTGGTGCAACAGTGACAACAGTAGTAACGCCAGTAACGGAAACAGTGGTAACAACAGTGACAGCAGCAGTACCGCCAGTAACGGAAACAGTGGTAGCAACAGTGACAACAGTAGTAACGCCAGTAACGGAAATAGTGGTGCAACAGTGACAACAGTAGTAACGGCAATAACAGTAGTTGTTGAAAAGCAGCGCAATAATTCGGACAACAATAGCAGCAGCAACAGTAGCAATAGTAACAGTAGCCACAGCAGCAGTTGTAACGGCAGTAACAGAAACAGTGGTTACAAAAGTCGACAGCATCAGTAACAGCGGTAACAGCAACAGTATAGAAGAAACAGTAATACTTCGGAATAGTTGGTAAACCAAGGTCCAAGGTCTAGGATGCACTTAACACATACAGAATAATCCATGACCAAAAAATAAAAATAATAAATTTAAAAAATATCGTTGTAAAATCCACTCTAGCAATCATATATTTTTGTTTTCGGTGTGTGTGTGTGTGTGTGTGTGTGTGTGTGTGTGTGTGTGTGTGTGTGTGTGTGTGTGTGTGTGTGTGTGTTCGTTCTTTTGTTTATCATCTTTTCACTATCAGTGATATTAGACGATTAAAAAAAAAAAAAAAAAGAACAGAGAAAAAAATGGTGGGGGGTGGGCGGGGGAGGTGAGAGGAAAACAGAAAAAGTATAAAAAAAAATAAATAAATAAAAAAACACCAAAAATAAATGCATAACTAACATGCAATTACATTTACCAGAAATAATTCAATAATTATAACAACAATAAGAAACCATTAACGCAACTCTGAAGTACATAAAAGGAATGTAGAAATACGGGTATGAACTAATGCCTGTGAAAGTTCGACCATAAGAACCTCGTCAGAAATAACTTTCCAAAAATCATCTGCAGAATTATTATTCTCTTTGAAATACTTGGGCAAGAAGGTACGTAACTGCTGACAGTGAAACAAACAAAGATACAAGCTGAACTGCTTACAACAGATGCATGTAACATTTTTACTGTACTTTGTCTTCAGCGCATCAAGTTTCATACGGAAGAAAGTAGAGGTTATTAATCTTGTATAAGAAGCTGATGGGTTCGGTATCTTTTCTTTAATAAAATTCTCGGGGAATAATGTCCCTTTATGTTTTAAAAACTTTTCCTTCCATCGGTTATGAAATCGACCCCATGCTGATTTTTCCAACAAACTGTATGCCTCTTATACGGAAAGACGGACATGTATTTTTGTCGATTTTTCTTAATCTTGTGCTCCTCTTTTAGCTGCTTTATCAGCAGTTTCATTGCCATGAATGCACCCAACAAAAACTGACCTCAGTCCCTGTGTGTGTGCGCGCGCGCTCGCACACACACACACACACACACACACACACACACACACACACACACACGACATAAGTATCAATAATGTCAGTAACAGTAGTTGTTGCAGCAGCAGCTTCAGGTCACTTACTCGTGCTGTGAAGACAGGCGACGACCAGCAGAAGAAAGTGCCACGTTCCCATGGTTGTTTCCGTTCTTCTGACTTAGCTCTCTCCTCCTCCACCTGTTTTCTATACAGATAAATAAAAACATAGGACAGTAAGAAAATGATAGGGGAGACGGAAAGCGGAAAGGGAACAGAAAGGAGGGAAGGGATAGGAAGGAAGGAAGGAAGAGAGGAAGAGAAAGGGGAAAGAAAGGAGGGAAGGGATAGGAAGGAAGGAAGAGAGGAAGAGAAAGGGAGAAGAAAGAGGGAAGAGATAGGAAGGAAGGAAGAGAGGAAGAGAAAGGGGAAAGAAAGGGGGGAAGGGATAGGAAGGAAGGAAGGAAGGAAGGAAGAGAGGAAGAGAAAGAGGAAAGAGAGGGGGGAAGTGATAGGAAGGAAGGAAGAGAGGAAGAGAAAGGGAGAAGAAAGAGAGAAGAGATAGGATGGAAGGAAGAGAGGAAGAGAAAGGGAAAAGAAATGGGGGAAGGGATAGGAAGGAAGGAAGAGAAAGGGGAAAGAAAGGAGGGAAGGGATAGGAAGGAAGGAAGAGAGGAAGAGAAAGAGGAAAGAAAGGAGGGAAGAGATAGGAAGGAAGGAAGAGAGGAAGAGAAAGGGGAAAGAAAGGGGGGAAGGGATAGGAAGGAAGGAAGAGAGGAAGAGAAAGGGAACAGAAAGGGGGAAGGGATAGGAAGGAAGGAAGGAAGGAAGGAAGGAAGGAAGAGAAAGAGGAAAGAAAGGGGGGAAGGGATAGGAAGGAAGGAAGAGAGGAAGAGAAAGGGGAAAGAAAGGGGGGAAGGGATAGGAAGGAAGGAAGAGAGGAAGAGAAAGGGGAAAGAAAGGGGGAAGAGATAGGAAGGAAGGAAGAGAGGAAGAGAAAGGGAAGGAAGAAGAAGAAGAAGTAGAAAATGAAATAAAATGAAATATTAAAGAACAATTGATAAATCATTACGTACGTGTGTGTGTGTGTGTGTGTGTGTGTGTGTGTGTGTGTGTGTGTGTGTGTGCGCGCGCAGTGAATGAATAAAGAAGAGGAAGAATAAGAACAACAACGACGACGATGACGATAACAACAATAACAACAACAACTAAAACCGATAGAAACAAAATGTAAGAACAGCAGAAATCGAACACTGTGGGGAGAGGGATCAGTCCGTGTGTGTGTGTTTGTCTGTGTGTGTGTGTGTGTGTGTGTGTGTGTGTGTGTGTGTGTGTGTTGGTGTGCCGCTCGCGTGCGTGTGGGTAAGGCGCGAATGCAAATTACTGTCATGTGATAGTGAATTAAAATGTATGCATTTATTCCCAGGGCAGTGCTTAAGATTCCTTTGCCTTGGGCGAATCGTGATGCGAAAATGGTTTTGATCTCATACCGATCTGGAATTTGATGTGAAACATGTGATCTCTCTCTCTCTCTCTCTCTCTCTCTCTCTCTCTCTCTCTCTCTCTCTCTCTCTCTCTCTCTTCTCTGTCTCTCTCTCTTTCTCTCTCTGTCTCTCTTTCTCTCTCTCCTCTTTCTCTGTCTCTCTCTGTGCCCCTCTCTCTTTCTCTCTTTCTCTCTCTCTCTCTCTCTCTCTCTCTGTCTGAAACATCCAGACTTACCCCACAAAGAGCACCCGTTACACGCAAACAAAGCAAAACTAGAAACAAACAAAGCAGACACGTTGACAGAAGCAAACAAACACGACTCACTGACAAATTCCAGTCCAGTGACAACAACAGCACCACCCACACAAATTCAGACAAATAGGGATTTGGCCGGCCCGTTGCGCGTTCTCTTCAGAACTGTCTTGTATGGCGTGGAATATTGATGGACTTGCAAGCAAACTTGCTGACTCCGATTTTCTTATCTTTGTACAAACGTTTGACATTGCGTGCCTAACTGAAACTTATATAGATGGTATGTTTGATTTGGAGGGTGTTTTCAGAAAGAAACCACACTATGTTTAGAACAGCAGCAGTGAAACACTCATATATGGGTCGTAGAAGCGGGGGGTTACTGCTGCTTGTCCATAAAGACCTGAGCAAATTCATAACACCAGTAGTGGTTAATGCCAAGCATGTGGTCTGCATCAAGATTTCTAAGTGCATGCTACAATGGGACAAAGATCTGCTTATGGTATTTGTTTATATCCCACCATCTGGTTCAGTACAGTATAAAACATCAAATTTTACTTGCCATATAGATGCCCTTGATCATTGTATTCTGGACTTAATCAATCGTTACCCACAGGCCCATTTGATATGTAGTGGAGACTTTAATGCAAGGACAGCCAATCTCCAAGTAATGTGGTCACACACCGATCTGACCTCCAGACCCCTCCACTTAACTCCTTTCTTCAAAGAATCAAGGCTGTCAAAAGATGACACATTGAATATTTTTGGTGAAACTATGTTAAATTTCTGTGCATGCTTTGATTTATGTATCATGAACGGTTATAACCATAGTAACTTTAGTCCTGACTACACCTTCATATCAGCACATGGATGTAGCGTTATCGATTACTGCCTTGTTTCCAGCGATTTCATTGACAATATTACCAGTTTTTCAGTTTGCAGCAGAGTTGATTCAGAACATATGCCAGTTTTATTTGAAATCAAAGGGGAATCACCAGTGCCATGTTCGCTCCATTATGAAACAGAAAGAATTGTCTGGAGAAAGGGAAGGATGACAGAATTTACAAAAATATCTAATAGCGATTTGTTCTTTCATAACACAGATTATGCATCCTCTTTGATTGATACAAATATCAGCACAGCTCTTCAGGAACTTACCAGCTGTCTAATGAATGCTAGTGCCTGTGTACGATCAAAGCGCCCTGCTAGAAGCATTGTCAAAAGAACAACATGGTTTGATAAAGAATGCCAGGAAAACAAACGAATAGTTAGATCAGCGCTGACACTTTTTAAAAGATCTGGGGACGTAAATGAGCAAAACATCTATCTACAGCTAAGAAGGAAATATAACAATCTAAAGGACCTGAAAAGGTGTAACTTTAATCAAGGGCGCATCGATTCTCTGATGAGTGTTGCAAACGATTCTCAGGCTTTCTGGTCAGAGATCAGTAAGTATCGCAGTAGAGCCCACTTAGCTAACAACATTTCTCAGGATGAGTGGCTGGTCCACTTCGACCATCTGCTGAATTCTGGCTATGAAGAGAATCAGCACCAACCTGCACTTAACGTCTCGGATATGGTATTCGATTGTATCCTGGATTCAGACATCACAGCAGAGGAAATTAAGCAAGCCATCCAAGGTCTTAAAAATGGCAAAGCTGCTGGACCAGATGATCTTATAAGTGAAATCTTGAAAGCTTCAATAGACCCAATACTCCCTTTCCTAGTTACATACTTCAACAAACTTTTTAGAGATGATATTTTTCCAGAGGAATGGACGAAATCTATCATAATCCCTCTACTTAAAAATGGGGATTCAAATGATACTAACAAGTATCGGGGTATTTCTCTGATCAATAACTTAACTAAAGTTTTCACAAGCATTTTAAATAATCGACTCGTTTCTTGAGCAGAAACGAACTCAATTATTTCAGAAGCGCAAGCGGGATTTAGAAAATCATATTCCACCACTGACCACATTTTCACTCTGCATGCCTGCATCGAGAAGCATCTGTCAAGAAATAAGAAATTCTATGTAGCATTCATAGATTTCAGTAAAGCCTTCGACAGAGTACAACACAGCCTATTGTTCGGTGTACTGCTTAGAAATGGTGTTAAAGGTAGAATGTTCAATATTTTGAGGAGTATGTATAGTACGATACAATCTTGTGTTAGATGTGGTAATTCATGCACCAAATATTTTAAATGTATGCAAGGTCTGAAACAAGGATGCTCATTAAGCCCAACTCTATTCTCGCTCTTTATTAATGAGCTTGCACATGAAATGTTTACGCGGGGTAAGCATGGAATACAGTTCCAACCAAATGATATTGAAATCTTTATTTTACTATTTGCTGATGATATTGCTCTTATGTCTTCCACCATTTCAGGTTTACAAAATCAGCTGAATGTTCTACATGAGTGCGCACAAAGATTACGCTTGAAAGTGAACCTAGATAAAAGTAAAGTTATAGTTTTTCGTAAAGGTGGATACTTAGGAAAGAAAGAACATTGGTTTTTGGTCAAGATTGCTTAGAAATAGTTAACTCTTACAAATATTTAGGTGTCCTATTTTCAGCTAAACTTAGTTTTGAAGTTGCTACTGGATTTGAACATGTTATTCGTGCTAAGAAAGCTACCTTCGTAATTTTGAAAACTTTAAGTAAACTTGGATACTATTCTTCTAAACTGTTTTTCAAGCTCTTTGATGCTCAGGTTGTTCCCTCGCTTTTGTGTGGCTCGGAGCTATGGGGTTTCAAACCACGAGAATCCATAAAAAAGATCCATTTGCAAGCTTGCAAATTACTGCTAAACGTCCCGCCTTTCACTCCTAATGATATGGCATACGGCGAACTTGGAAGATACCCATTGTTTATAAACTCTGCCGAGAGATGTATACTGTATTGGTTTCGGCTACATAAACAGCCATTGTCTAGATGTTCTAGAAAAGCCTATGATATGCTTTACGACATACAAAACAGAAGTAACAATGCACAAAACTGGGTTACTTACGGAAAGAACCTTCTCTGTACAAATGGTTTCGGTTATGTTTGGATGTTTGGGGCAGTTGGGGATGAGAAACTCTTCATACGCATATTTAAAGAGCGCTTACAGAACTGCTTTCGTCAGCGCTGATATGCGCATGTGTCAGAAAGCAGGCGCTTTGAATTTTATCATTCGTTTAAAAGCGCCATTGAATGTGAAAAATACCTTGATCACATTAATAATAGATATTTCAAAACAATATTTACGCGTTTCAGAATGGGTGTTTCGGCTTTAAATATCCACCGCTTTTCCCCTGTTGGTCAAATGGGTTGCCCTCTTTGTTCTGCTGACTGTGAAGATGAATTCCATGTACTGTTTGAATGCCCAAACTACAGTGACCTTAGGTTGAAATATTGTATAAATAGTAGCTCCAACACATACTTGACACGAGATCAGCAGTGTGCAAGTATTTTGAATGGTGGACTCGACAGTAGACTAAATCTTTCAAAGTTTCTTTTTCTGGCTTTTAAGCGCAGAGACTTAATGAATCATGAATCATTACCAACAACTAGTTAAGGTACGAAAATGATTAATTATGTTTTGCCATTGCCTTATTCAAGTGTCTTCTCACAAGGATGATCTCTAACTGACACAGTGAGGACGAAAGATTTATTTATTCATTTATTTGTTTATTTGTTTATCTGTCTGTTATTTATCTACTTATTTGTAGGTTTATTTATGTATATTATGTTTGCAACGGGTCACAGGCCTATACGCAATTAAAACATTTGTGTTCTGTCTGTCTGTCTGTCTGTCTGTCTGTCTGTCTGTCTGTCTGTCTCTCTCTCTCTCTCTCTCTCTCTCTCTCTCTCTCTCTCTCTCTCTCTCTCTCTCTCTCTCTCAATCTAACCCCTCGGGACCCCGTCTCGTGTAGTAAGTTCATACTGCACACGGAGCATTGATTCATCATTGTAACATAGATGTAATGTTTTATGTTAACAAAGCGTTTTTGTAAAGCACCTAGAGCAGATTTCTGGATAGTGTGCTATATAAGTATCCATTATTATTATTATTATTATTATTATTATTATTATTATCTCATCCGAATGACTAGCACCCGGACTACCACTCAATATCTAGTGCAGTGGGAGTGAAAAGAAGAAGAACAACAAAAACAACAAGAACAACATCGACAATAATAATAATAATAATAATAATAATAATGATGATGATGATGATGATGATGATGATAACTTGGTCCGTACATGGAGCTCGATCCTGTAGACACTCGCCGCTTACCTTATGGTAAGAGATTCCTTACCCTGGTAAATTTTGAAGCTTTGATACGTTTTACCACTAACATGTATCTGTATTATTTGGCTACCATTATTTACACCTCTTTTTTTTCACACATCAATCGGCTGAATCAGATGTCTCCGTTGCCATTCCAATCAAACTGATAAAAGAGAGGGGTGACAGAATGGTTAAGACGCTTGTCTGGCCATGCAGTGTCCGTGGGGGTGTGGGTTCGAATCCCGCTCTCTGGCGCCCTTCGTGCCAGGCTTGACAGGAAAATCAAACTGAGCGTCTAGTCATTCGGATGAGACTGAGGTCCCGTGTTGCAGCACGCACTTGGCGCACTGGGAAAAGACCCCATGGCGACAGGAGTGTTGTCCTCTGGCAAAATGATGTGGAAGAAGTGCACTGTGATATGTACACCAAATGAATATACATGCATGAACTCAAGGCATGACCAAGCACGTTGGGTTATCCTCTTGTCAGGCATCTGCCGAGCAGATGTGGTGTAGCGTATATGGATTTGTCCGAACGCAGTGACGCCTCCTTCAGAGACTGAAACTGATACTCCAATCGAACAAAAAAACTGCTCTTTTTTTTCTTTTTTTTTAGGCAGAATATTACTGACCAGGATGGATTTTTTTCCCTTTCCTCCACATGCCTTTGAGTGGTGGTCTAGACTTTAATCTTTCGGGTGAGATGACAAACAGGTCACGTATGCAACATGCACTTAGCGCACGGAAAAGAACCCACTGCAACAAAAGGCTGTCTCTTCCTGGCAAACTTTTGTGTGGAAAAATCCACTTTGATAGTATTACTGATACAGTTTGTTTTGGTTTTTTCTTTCTTTTTCCTTTTTTTGCACTGCCGTGTCTGGCTAAACAAACCAATCTTCGCTCACCCTGCCAAATGGATGGACGCTTTTTGTTGTTGTTGTTTCTGACCTCAGAACTTCCCACCAACGCTGCCTTTCCTTCTGCTCGCCAACTCGCCTTCTGCCACCAGAAGCAGAAGCAGAAGTAGAAGTCAGAAGTGCCCGTCTGTGTGGTCTGTGTGTTCTGAATCGTTCGGGGCGAAGTGCCGACGTTTTTATTTCAGCGGTTCCGCGCCGATCCACTTGGGTCACCTGATCGCATGATCTGTATCTTTTGCATAGCGGCTTAATATCGTCACGAGTTAATGAGTCTCCCCCTTCATAATCCCCCAACCCCCACCGCCTCCCTCCGAGTCCCCTTCCCCCCCCCCCCCCCCGCCCCCCCCCCCCCCCCCCCCCCCCCCCGGCAATCTGCCCCGCTTCCCTCTCCTTCCTGTCTTCTGTATCACCCCCCGTCACGATGATGAGAGCGCGTGAGCTGGATCGGTGATTGTGAAGAAGAAGAAAAAGGAGAAGGGGGAGGAGGAGGAGCAGGTGGTGGAGAAGAAGAAGAAGATGATGATGATGATGATGATGACGAAGAAGAAGAAGGGGGAGGAGGAGGAGCAGGTGGTGGAGAAGAAGATGATGATGATGATGATGATGATGATGATAACGACGAAGAAGAAGAAGGAGGAGGAGGAGCAGGTGGTGGAGAAGAAGAAGATGATGATGATAATGATAACGACGAAGAAGAAGAAGAAGGAGGAGGAGGAGCAGGTGGTGGAGAAGAAGAAGATGATGATGATGATGATAACGACGACGAAGAAGAAGGAAGAGGAGGAGGAGCAGGTGGTGGAGAAGAAGAAGATGATGATGATGATGACAACGACGAAGAAGAAGGAGGAGGAGGAGGAGCAGGTGGTGGAGAAGAAGAAGATGATGATGATGATGATGACAACGACGAAGAAGAAGGAGGAGGAGGAGGAGCAGGTGGTGGAGAAGAAGAAGATGATGATGATGACGAAGAAGAAGAAGGAGGAGGAGGAGGAGCAGGTGTGGAGAAGAAGAAGATGATGATGATGATGATGACAACGACGAAGAAGAAGGAGGAGGAGGAGGAGCAGGTGGTGGAGAAGAAGATGATGATGACGAAGAAGAAGAAGGAGGAGGAGAAAATAATTATGTTGATGGTGGTGGTGGTGGTGATTGTGATGCTGCTGCTGAAAATGTTGATGATGATGATGATGATAGTGGTGGTGGTGGTGATGCTGAAGAAGAGGAGGAGGAGGAGAAAATAATTATGTTGATGGTGGTGGTGGTGGTGATTGTGATGCTGCTGCTGAAAATGTTGATGATGATGATGATGATAGTGGTGGTGGTGGTGATGCTGAAGAAGATGTTGAGGATGATGATAGTGGTGGTGGTGGTAGTGGTGGTGGTGGTGGTGGTGGTGATGCTGAAGAAGATGTTGAGGATGATGATAGTGGTGGTGGTGGTAGTGGTGGTGGTGGTGGTGGTGGTGGTGGTGATGCTGAAGAAGATGTTGATGATGATGATAGTGGTGGTGGTGGTGGTGGTGGTTGTGGTGGTGGTGTCAAGATTTTCCCGTCATCCTAACTTCGGTTTAAAGTCTGTGAGAGGATATTTCTTTCTTGTATTTCTCTTTTCTTTCTTTCTTTCTTTTTTCCTTTCTTTCTCCTCTTTCTCCTCATCGTCGTCTTCTTCTTCTTTTTGATAGAGGGAGAGAGAAGAGGAGAGAGAGGGAAGGCAGGGGTGGCGCGATACAAATTATGTATGAATGGTATATATATTGGGTCAGAAGGTTTTCTGCAATAAAAGATTTCTGAGTTCTGGGTTTTACTTCTTCTTCTTTTCTTGCCTGCCCTTCCTTGTCTTTAGTTTCTGCAGTATTAGAGTTATGCATGCGTGTGAATGACTGGTGCGACAGCGCTTTGATTTGTCTCTGCACAAGATCCAGCGCTATATAAATACCATTATTATTATTATTATTATTTTTCTTCTTCCTCCTTCTCTCCTCCTCCTCCTCCTCCTCATCATCATCATCATCATTCCCCCTTCCTTTTATTTGTTTCATCTTCGGTGTTGTCAACTGTGTCAACTTAAATCTTACGACTTTTTAGGTTTCCTGAAGGGGGCGGGGCAGGGAGCGGGATAATTCTATCACAAAAAGAGTGGTTTTGTTTTCATTCAAAGTGAGTAGATAGGTCAGTACAATAGTACTCCTAGTGAAACGTCCCAAACCGTGTGTCATACTGCCACATTCACTATACTCCAGCTCACATGACAGGCGGTAGCCTCGCACACAGTGCTCACAGCCTGACTTCTGTCTTACCCAGGGGTAAAACAACAGGACTAAATAGAGACCCTCCCTTCTGATTATTTGTATTTATATTGTATTTGTATTACTCTTTTTTGTCACAACAGATTTCTCTGACACTGACAGCACCACCCATTTTATTTTTCTGCCTGCAATTTCATTTGTTTTCCTGTCGAAGTGGATTTTTCTACAGAATTTATTGGGGGACAACCTTTTTGTTGCCTTGGGGTGTTTTTTTTTTCGTGCACTAAATGTATGCTACACACAAGACCTCAGTTTGTAGTCTCATCCGAATGACTAGCGCCCAGACCACCACTCAAGGTCTAGTGGAGGTGGAGAAAATATTGACGACTATGTGATTCGAACCAGTGCGCTCAGATTCTCTCGCTTCCTAGGCGGATGCGTTACGTCTAGGCCAACACTCCACTGTCAAACAAGTCCGAGAAAACTAAACAAACATGTCCACATTTTCCCTCTGGGGATAAATCGCATCAATGGTCACACTCCGGAGACAAACACAAAATATTTCTGTTTTCCCTCAAGGTCACGTATGGAAATATCCGGCGAGGGAGGGAGAGGGGGAGGGGTATTATCAGATTCGTTACACAGATCAGCTGATTATCTGATTGAACTGTTATTCGCCTATCGTCATTATTTAGTCACGATTTTACAACTCATTATGGAAAACATCTGGCAGATATTATGAATGATAATTCGGACTGCTTTAGATTATTGTGGAATTTTGTGTGTGTCGTTTCGGATTGCCATAGCAGATTTTGTTTCCTTGAGGTGCTTTATCTATTCACAAGTACATATTTTCCTCCCCTCCCTCCCTCCCTCCCTCTCTCTCTCT